>NC_058409.1:35428514-35452116 GCF_002201575.2 Neomonachus schauinslandi | reverse complement strand
CTGTTTCCTTTGCTTTGCAAAAGCTTTTTATCTTGATGAAGTCCCAAGAGTTCATTTTTGCCCTTGCTTCCCTTGCCTTTGGAGATGTGTCTAGGAAGAAGTTGCTTCGGCTGAGGTTGAAAAGGTTGCTGCCTGTGTTCTCCTTTAGGATTTTGATGGACTCCTGTCTCACATTGAGGTCTTTCAACCATTTGGAGTCTATTTTTGTGTGTGGTGTAAGGAAATGGTCCAGTTTCATTCTTCTGCATGTGGCTATCCAATTTTCCCAACACCTTTGTTGAAGAGACTGTCTTTGTTCCACTGGACATTCTTTCCTGCTTTGTCAAAGATGAGTTGACCATAGAGTTGAGGGTCCATTTCTGGGCTCTCTATTCTGTTCCATTGATCTATGTGTCTGTTTTTGTGCCAGTACCATACTGTCTTGATGATGACAGCTTTGTAATAGAGCTGGAAGTCTATAATTGTGATGCCGCCAGCTTTGCTTTTCTTTTTCAACATTCCTCTGGCTATGCGGGATCTTTTCTGGTTCCATACAAATTTTAGGATTATTTGTTCCATTTCTTTGAAAACAGTGGATGGTATTTTGATGGGGATTGCATTGAATATGTAGATTGCTCTAGGTAGCATTGACATCTTCACCCTATTTGTTCTTCCAATCCACGAGCATGGAACGTTATTCCATTTCTTTGTGTCTTCCTCAATTTCTTTCATGAGTATTTTTGGACCACATCTTCTTTATCCATTCATCTGTTGAAGGGCATCTCGGCTCTTTCCACAGTTTGGCTATTGTGGACATTGCTGCTACGAACAATGGGTGCATATGGCCCTTCTTTTCACTACATCTGTGTCTTTGGGGTAAATACCCAGGAGTGCAATTGCTGGGTCATAGGATAGCTCTATTTTTAAATTTTTGAGGAACCTCCACACTGTTTTCCAAAGTGGCTGTACCAACTTGCATTCCCACCAACAGTGTAAGAGGGTTCCCCTTTCTCCACAACCTCTCCAACATTTGTTGTTTCTTTCCCTGTCCATTTTGGCCATTCTAACTGGTGTAAGGTGGTATCTCAGTGTGGTTTTGATTTGGATTTCCCTGATGGCTAATGATGATGAACGTTTTTTCATGTGTCTGTTAGCCATTTGTATGTCTTCTTCAGAGAAGTTTCTGTTCATCTCTTCCGCCCACTTTTTGACTTGAGTATTTGTTTTTTGGGTGTTGAGTTTGAGAAGTTCTTTATAGATTTTGGATACCAGCCCTTTATCTGTAGTGTCATTTGCAAATATCTTCTCCCACTCTGTGGGTTGCCTCTTTGTTTTGTTGACTGTTTCCTTTGCTGTGCAGAAGCTTTTTATCTTGCTGAAGTCCCAAAAGTTCATTTTTGCTTTTGTTTCACTAGCTTTTGGAGATGTATCTTGAAAGAAGTCGCTGTGGGTGATGTCAAAGAGGTTACTGCCTATGTTCTCCTCTAGGATTTTGATGGATTCCTGTCTCACATTGAGGTCTTTCATCCACTTTGACTTTATCTTTGTGAATGGTGTTAGAGAATGGTTGAGTTTCATTCTTCTGCATGTGGCTGTCCAATTTTCCCAGCACCATTTATTGAAGAGACTGTCTTTTTTCCATTGCGTGTTTTTTCCTGCTTTGTCAAAGATTATTTGACCATAGAGTTGAGGGTCCATATCTGGGTTCTCTATTCTGTTCCATTGGTCTATATGTCTGTTTTTGTGCCAGTACCATGCTGTCTTGGTGATCACTGCTTTGTAGTATAGTTTGAAATCAGGCAATGTGATGCCCCCAGCTTTGTTTTTCTTTTTCAACATCTCCTTGGCGATTCGGGGTCTTTTCTGATTCCATGTAAATTTTAGGATTGTTTGTTCCAGCACTTTGAAAAATGTCATTGGAATTTTGATTGGGATGGCATTGAAGGTATAGATTGCTCTGGGTAGCATAGACATTTTAACAATGTTTATTCTTCCGATCCATGAGCATGGAATATTTTTCCATCTTTTTGTGTCTTCTTCAATTTCTTTCATGAGTGTTTTGTAGTTCCTAGAGTATAGATCCTTTACCTCTTTGGTTAAGTTTATTCCGAAGTATCTTACGGTTTTTGGTGCTATTGTAAATGGAATCGTTTCTCTAAGTTCTCTTTCTACAGTTGCGTTATTAGTGTATAAGAAAGCAACTGATTTCTGTGCATTGATTTTGTATCCTGCCACATTACTGAATTGCTGTATGAGTTCTAGTAATTTGGGGGTGGAGTCTTTTGGGTTTTCCACATAAAGTATCATGTCATCTGCGGAAAGAGAGTTTGACTTCTTCTTTGCCAATTTGAATACCTTTTATTTCTTTTTGTTGTCTGATTGCTGTTGCTAGGACTTCTAGTACTATGTTGAACAACAGTGGTGAGAGTGGGCAACCTTGACATGTTCCTGATCTTAAGGGAAAGGCTTTCAGCTTTTCCCCATTGAGGATGATATTCACTGTGGGTTTTTCATAGATGGATTTTATGAGCTTGAGGCATGTTCCCTCTATCCCTGTACTCTGGAGAATTTTAATCAGGAAAGGATGTTGTATTTTGTCAAATGCTTTTTCTGCATCAATTGAGAGGACCATATGGTTCTTCTCCCTCCTCTTATTAATGTGTTCTTTTTTTTTTAAAGATTTTATTTATTTATTTGACAGAGAGAGAGATAGTGAGAGCAGGAACACAAGCAGGGGGAGTGGGAGAGGGAGAAGCAGGCTTCCCGCCGAGCAGGGAGCCCGATGTGGGACTCGATCCCAGGACCCTGGGACCATGACCTGAACCGAAGGCAGATGCTTAACGACTGAGCCACCCAGGCACCCTTATTAATGTGTTCTATCACATTGATTGATTTGCGAATGTTGAACCACCCTTGCATCCCGGGGATAAATCCCACTTGGTCGTGGTGGATGATCTTTTTAATGTATTGTTGGATCGTATTAGCTAGGATTTTGTTGAGGATTTTGGAATCCATATTCATCAGGGATATCGGTCTGAAATTCTCCTTTTTGGTGGGGTCTTTGTCTGGTTTGGGGATTAAGGTAATGCTGGCCTCATAGAATGAGTTTGGAAGTTTTCCTTCTGTTTCTATTTTTTGAAACAGCTTCAGTAGAATAGGTATTATTTCTTCTTTGAATGTTTGGTAGAATTCCCCAGGGAATCCATCAGGCCCTGGACTCTTTTTTTGGGGAGGTTTTTGATCACTGCTTCAATCTCATTACTGGTTATTGGCCTATTCAGATTGTCAATTTCTTCCTGATTCAGTCTTGGCAGCTTATAGGTTTCCAGGAAGGCCTCCATTTCACCCAGATTGCTCAGTTTATTGGCATATAGTTGTTGATAATAATTTCTAATAATTGTTTCTATTTCCTTGGTGTTAGTCGTGATATCTCCTCTTCCATTCATAATTTTATTAATTTGGGTCCTTTCTCTCTTCTTTTGGATAAGTCTGGCCAGTGGTTTATCGATCTTATTAATTCTTTCAAAGAACCAACTTCTAGTTTCGTTGATCTGATCTACTGTGTTTCTGGTTTCTAATTCATTGATTTCTGCTCTAATTTTAATTATTTCTCTTCTAATGCGTGGCTTAGGCATTGTTTGTTGCTTTTTCTCTAGTTCTTTAAGGTGTAGGGTTAGTTGGTGAATTCGGGATTTTTCTATTTTTTTGAGTGAGGCTTGGATGGCTATGTATTTCCCCCTTAGGACCGCCTTTGCAGTATCCCATAGGTTTTGGACCAATGTGTTTTTGTTCTCATTGATTTCCATGAATTGTTTCAGTTCTTCTTTGATTTCTTGGTTGACCCAAACATTCTTGAGCAGAGTGGTCTTTAGCTTCCAAGTATTTGAATTTCTGCCAAATGTTTTCTTGTGATTGAGTTCCAGTTTTAGAGCATTGTGGTCTGAGAATATGCAGGGAATAATCTCAATCTTTTGGTATCGGTTGAGACCTGATTTGTGACCCAGTATGTGGTCTATTTTGGAGAAAGTTCCACGTGCACTCGAGAAGAATGAGTATTCTGTTGTTTTAGGGTGGAATGTTCTGTAAATATCTATGAGGTCCATCTGGTCCAATGTATCATTCAAAGCTCTTGTTTCCTTGTTGATTTTCTGCTTAGATGATCTGTCCATTGCTGAGAGTGGAGTATTGAGGTCTCCTACAATTAACGTATTGTTATCAATATGACTCTTTGTTTTGGTTAACAGTTGGCTTATGTAGATGGCTGCTCCCATGTTGGGGGCATAGATATTTACAATTGTTAGATCTTCTTGTTGGATAGACCCTTTAAGAATGATATAGTGTCCTTCTGTGTCTCTTATTACAGACTTTATTTTTATTTTTATTTTTATTTTTTTTTAAGATTTTATTTATTTATTTGACAGAGACAGCGAGAGCAGGAACACAAGCAGGGGGAGTGGGAGAGGGAGAAGCAGGCTTCCCGCCGAGCAGGGAGCCCGATGCGGGACTCAATCCCAGGACTCTGGGATCATAACCTCAGCTGAAGGCAGATGCTTAATGACTGAGCCACCCAGGCGCCCCCAGACTTTAGTTTAAAATCTAATTTGTCTGATATAAGAATTGCTACCCCAGCTTTCTTTTGAGGTCCGCTGGCATGGAAGATAGATCTCCATCCCTTCACTTTCAGTCTGGATGTATCTTTAGGTTCAAAATGAGTCTCTTGTAGACAGCATATGGATGGGTCCTGTCTTTTTATCCAATCTGCAACCCTGTGCCGTTTTATGGGAGCGTTTAGGCCATTCACGTCGAGAGTGATTATTGAAAGATATGAATTAATTGTCATCATATTGCCTGTGAAGACATTGTTTTTATAGATTGTCCCTGTAAATTTCTGTTGTAGATCACTCTTGGGGTCTTTCTCCTTTTATAGAACCCCCCTTAATATTTCTTGCAGGGCCAGCTTAGTGGTCACATATTCTTTCAACTTCTTCCGGTCGTGGAAGCTCTGCATCTCTTCATCCATTCTAAATGACAGCCTTGCTGGATAAAGTATTCTTGGCTGCATGTTCTTCTCATTTAGTACCCTGCATATGTCTTGCCAGGCCTTTCTGGCTTGCCAGGTCTCTGTGGATGGGTCTGACGTTATTCTGATGTTCCTCCCTCTGTACCTAAGGAATCTATTCTCCCTGACTGCCCTTAAGATGGTTTCCTTGGTTCTAAGATTTGCAAGTTTTACTATTACATGTCGGGGTGTTGGCCTGTTTTCCTTGATCTTAGGAGGGGTCCTCTCTGCCTCTAGGACTTGAATGTTTGTTTCATTCCCCAGATTAGGGAAGTTCTCAGCTACGATTTGCTCAAATACATCTTCTAGCCCTCTCTCTCTCTCCACTCCCTCCGGGATTCCAGTTATTATGACATTGGAACGCCTCATGGTGTCACTTATTTCTCTGATTCTATTTTCATGGATTCTGAGTTGTTTTTCCCTGGCCTCCTCTTTTCCCTTTCTATCTATTATATTGTCTTCCAGATCGCTTATTCTCTCTTCTGTCTCAGTTACTCTAGCTCTTAGATTATCTAGATTGGATTGGATCTCATTGATAGCATTTTTAAGTTCTGCCTATTCACCTTTCATTTCTGCCCTTAGAGACTCTATGTTGCCATTAATTGATTTCTCCATTCTAGCCATTGTCTTCACAATTGCTAGCCTGAATTCCATCTCTCACATCTTGGTTATATCTGCATCCATTTGTAAATCTGCAGCATAAGTCATAATCTCTGAGTCTTTTCTGTTTTGGGGGCTCCTCCTCCTAGTCATTCTGTTGATGGGTGTTTGAGGGAATGTATAGAGTCCAAATTATTGACCAGAACCCAAGCAAGATGCACCTGTTTTCTTGGGACCTTAGGATTGCTGGCCTCTTGTTTTCCTAGCCTGTCTTCTGGGGGAGGGGCCTGCCGCGCTGTTACTCAGGCAACCCTGTTTGGGCAGAGTTGTCCTGCCCCCCTGTGGCGGGGGATGGGCTCAGTGGGAATCAGTCTTTGGGGCTTTTGTTCTCTGGCGCCTTTCCCTGGCGGCTTTCCGCGTCTCTTCCGTGAGTCAGAGCAGAAGAGACCATTTCCAGCCCTCTCCTCAGAGCAGAGAGAGAGCAGTCTGTTCTTCACTGAGCTCTCCAGGCCACACTGCCTCCGTTTCTGTCCGTGCTGCTATAAACTGCAGCATCCTGGGTTGTGAGCCCCTGCGCAGTGCTCCCAGTCCTCGCCTCTAGGTAGGGGCACGTCTCTGCTCTTTGTGCTTCTAAAACTGCCAGCCACTCCCAGTTCCCGCAGGCGGGACTCGGCCGCTTGGGGTTTCCACCCCGCGGGTTGCAGTTCACTGCCGTGACCCCGGCACACCGGGTTTCCATCTCGGAGCCTGCAGTTCGCGTGTGCACGACCGTCACTCCGGTTTCTGTCTGGGAGGCTGCGGTTCATGTGCGTGCAAGCCCGCTGGTCTGGTTTTCCACCCCAGGGGCTGCCCTAAAGTTCTTTCCTGACGCTACCGGTCTGCGAGTCTGTGCCCGTCCGCAGTGTGCGAGGCTGTCACTCACCGGCGGTGTAGGATCCCCACAGCCAGGCACCCTCCCACTGCAGTTTATCCTCCCATATCTGCCCACAGAATCACGGCTGTCTGCTTCGTACCTCAAAACCAACCGCCTGCGATATTCTGTTTGTAGAGATCCAGATCTTCTTACATCTCAGGCTGGTTTCGTGGGTGCTCAGAGTGGTCTGGTAGATATCCAGCTCAATTCCGGGGACCAGTTGAAATAGGGTCCCCTACTCCGCCATCTTTCCCCCTCCCTACCATATATATTTTTTAACATTTTATTTATTTTTTGAGAGAGAGCACAAGAAAGGGGGCGGGGAGCATGAGTCGGGGGGAGGCGCAGAGGCAGAGGGAGAAGCAGATTCCCCACTGAGCAGGGAGCCCGACGTGGGGCTCGATCCCAGGACCCTGGGATCATGACCTGAGCTGAAGGCAGACACTTAATCGACTGAGCCATCCAGGTGTCCCTTTTTTTTGCCATATTTTTATTTCTTATTATATTTTATTCTGAGAAATACCAAAATAGGTTATCTGGGCCATGACTTTAGTGAAGCAGTGCTCAGTCCTGCATGCACATGAGTATCATCGGAAGATGTTTAAAAAAATTACCTTTTCCAGGACTTCATTCCTAGAGTTTGAGGTAATTTTTCTTAGGTGGGCTTGTGTACCTGTATTTTTTAACATTCCCTAGGTGATTCCATTGAGCACACTGTGCTGGGAACTACTGAGTTACATATGTATAAGATCAGCTGCATAATTTGTGGGACCCAGGGAAGAATGAAAATGACAGATTCCTAGTTCAAAAATGATTAAGATTTTAAGATGACAACATCAGATTATTAAACCAAGTGTGGGGTTCTAAGCATGGCGTCCCATGTGACTGCCTGGTGTGCATGCCCATGCAGCCAGACCTTTTTATACCACATTTGGTATAAGCAAGAAAGCCATGCAAATCAAAGGTTTGAGGGAAGGATGCCATGAGAAAGGATAGCAGAAACATGAAGAAGTATCCGTGTGCTCCCTTACATTGTCAGCTCTCTGACATTTAGATGAGGCCGTATCATCAGGCCTGGATAATGGGCAATGAGTAGATAGGCTGAAGAACAAGTTTGAGTTCTCCATGCACTCTGTGAAGCCTCGGCCTGAGATCAAAGTGTCACAAGATGGTGCTCCTTGCATCAGTAAGGAGCCCTGAGTGAAGGTGGGATGCAGAACTCCCTGGCAAGTCCCATCAGCTATGTACCATGAACAAGAAACAAATATTGGTTATACTAAGCCCCTGGAATTTGTTACTGTCCAGCTTATCCTGACAAGTACAGAAAGGTACGAATCAAATGCCATAGGATCTCAGAGAAGTGAGAGCTGATTTCTGGCTATAGCGTCAGCCAAAGTTTCATGGAAGATGATACATATGAAATGGGATGGATAAGATTTGCAAATATAGAGCTGGGAAGACAAAAGCTGTATTAGTTAGCTACTATTACATGGAAAACCATCCCCAAACTTTGTGGCTGCCATCTGTCATTTCTCATAAGACAATGGGCTAGCTATGTGGTTCTGCTCTTGTGGGCTGGACTCAGTTAATGCACACTGGGGTCTCTTATGCATCAGTGAACAACTGCTGGGATGGTTGGGGGCTGGCTGGTTTATGTTGGCCCTATTCATATGTCTGGAGGTTGGCTGGCTCTTGAGTGTTATTCTTTGGCTTTCCTTCAACATGATCTTTCATGCTCCAGTGGGCCCACCCAGGGTTGCATATATGGTACATAAATGGTGGCAGGATCCCAGAAGGGAGAGTGGAAGCACATAAGGCCTCTTTGGCTGTAGGCTGAAGACTGGCACAATATCACTTGCACCCCATTCTCTTAGTCAGTGGAAAGTCACAAAGTCAGCTTAGATGGCAAGCCTGGGAAAATAGTCTCCACTTTTTGATCTCCATTTTCTGGCCTTTGGAAGGTGCTCAATATCTGTGGAGCGAATATATAAATAGTGGACCGGATTGCCTGGACAACAGTTTTTTGGAGCCCTTGTCTTCTGACTTTTTTATACTCTCTCTGAAGGTAATCTTATCCTACAATTTCAACTGTAATCTCCAGGCCAGGTCTCTTCCCTGAAGTTTCTCCCATAAAACCAATGGACTACTCGATATCTCCGTTAACTTATATGGGCAGCTTATACTTAATATGTACAAAGCTGGTCTCTTTATATTCCTTTCTGCTAGATGTTCTTGTCCCCTAGTTTTTCCCATTTCAGTCATTAGTAGCCCTGCCGTTCCAATTGCTCAGGTCATAAACCTTGGAGTCCTCTTGGTCTTTTTTCCTACTCCATGTTTAGTCCATCAGCACATCTCATCCCCTCTACTTTCTGTACATGGGCAGCATACGATTACTTCTCAGCCTCTCTCCCACTGTCCCTGGGTCCATGTCATCATAATGCGTTTGTCTTGATTATTGCAACAGCTTTTCCTCTTGTGTTCTTCTGCTGGGACCTCTACAGTCAGTCATTTGACACAGTTGCCAGAGTGTTCTTTAAGATTGTAAATCATTTTATGTCACTCCCCTGATTAAGACGTTGCAAGAATTTTTCATGTCCCTGAAAGTAAAAGCCCAAGTCTTTACAAGGGTTTACAAAGCTCTACAGGAACTGGTCTCCTGTTAGCACTTGCCCTCATTTCCTGTGGCTCCAACCACACAGGCCTCCTCTTTGCTCCTAGAACACACCAACACACACCTGCCTCAAGGTCTTGAGTTTTGTCCTTCCCTCTGCCAGGACTAGTATTTGTCTTGATACCCGCATGCCTCACTCTCTTTATTTTCTTCAAGGGTCTACCTGGATGTCACCTTCTTCCCAATGAGAACTTTTTAGACTGTGTACTTAAATAGCACCTCCCAGAACTCTGCCTCCACCCTGTACTTTTATTTCTTCATAGTCCTTCCAAACTTTGACATGTTCCATAGTTGCCTGTTTGTTTGGTTATCATTTGATTACTCTCACTAGAACATAAATTCTAGGCAGACTGGGACTTTCTTTGTTACTCGCTCTATCTCTAGAAATCTTAGACATATTTTTTTAATCATTGTATAAATAGGGTTCGAGATTCTTACAATGGGTGGCAGATTGGATGAGAAAATCTTTAAGGTTAATGCAACAAATAGTTTATGATGTCAGTGGGAGTAGATACTGAACTGTTTTAGAAGCTCTTTTTGAGATCCACTGGCATCTAGCATTGCTGTTGTCCCCTCCAATATGTTCTCTTCACTAGTGCCTATATCTGATGATTTTCTGTCTCCCTTCTTCTCTTAATGAACACTTTCTCCTCCTTCACATCTAAGCTCAGTGGTCAGTCACCTCATTGAATTTTCTGCCCACATTCTCCTTATATTACCTGATAGTACTATTCACTATTTCATTATAGCATTGTGGTAATTATGATAATGACAAAAAATTGTACTTTGATGGGTGTGATTGTTTTTATAGATTTTTTTCCCCTCAATTAGGCTGGAAGCTCTGTGAGTCTGGTTGGTTCTGTTTATCAATTCATCAGTGTAGCCACAGAGTCTAGTGCAGGGCCTGATTCCCAACAGGCACTGAATGCCTTCTGGGGACTGAATATGAGATTGAATGAGTGAACCTCTCCTATCCAGATTGTAGTGTTCTCTGATCAGTGATTCTGCATCTCCTACCCCCAGTTAATTCTAAGGGTGATATTTAAAAATGGATACCATCTTTGAAATCCTTTTTAGCCCTTGGTCTCAAAATTTTTTGGGGGGTGCTGGGATAAAGGGTTGAATGGGGAGAAGGATCTTAAATCTGATTAATCAAAGGACTGTGTCACAGGGACATTTTGATAATACATTATATTAGAGGTTTAAAACTCACAGTCAGCCATTCAGGGTACTCTTGGTGTCCATCCCTGTAGACTGTGAGGCAGTCAAAAACCAGGACTTAGGAATTTTCTTGCAGGACAGTGTTGCACAGAAGCTTTGATCTTGACAAATTCTTCCTGGGAGGATATGTCATCTGTTAACACCCCAGGAGCAATTAGATTTATTTAACAAAAACAGAGTGGTGTTTGTAAAGTAACTTGAAAGGGTTCATGGGGTACATTAAAATTGATTTTAAAGTAGGTCAGAGCTGTTCTGTACCTAGCCCAATTATGATGTGTAGGCAAGTAAATTCAGTTACTGAGTGATGTGGCTTAGGAAAAAAAAAAAAAAAAAAAAAAAGCCTTAGCAGTAAGTAAACTCCTTGTCCTTAGAAACCTCCTGGTAGGAGATCCTACTACAGCATCTTAGAATCCTGGAACCTTAGGTGGGAAGAAAGTGCCAAATTTACCTTCTTCCCTCCCAGTCTTCTCTTTTTGCATATTTTTTCTGTCCCATGCAGTGCAGTGGAGTAGAAGCCCTGAAATCAACAGATCTGAGTTCAGATGCTGACTTTGCCACTTACTAGCTGTGTTCTCCTTTCAGAGCCATTGTCTCCGCACCTTCAATCACAGTAAGATTGAAGGCCATGTAGAATTTCAGGAGAATTGAACAATGGATGGAGATGGCTCAGCTTGTACCTGACATGTAGAAAATGCACCATAAATGCTAATTATTGTCCTTATTTGAAATGTTTCCTCTATATTACACCTGAGAAAGAAATGAATAACCCTGAACCTTCCTCACAGCCCATCTAGGGGAATTTTCACCAGAAGTCAGATCCTGATCCTGCAGCTCTTTAGACATTCAATTCATGTTAGAGCGCTTGCCATTTAATACACGCTGAAAGTCGTTTTTACTCTGATAACTCTCCACTTCTCCCTGTTGCCTGTCTTTTCCTCACCAAAATGAAAATTTAATGTCTGAAGGAAATGTCAGTTATTTCTATATTGATCTTGAGGGACAACTTATTTCTGTTTTAGAGAGCATAGATGTTTGGTCTGGACATCACTGAGAAATGTAAAGAAAGCAACACTAACCCTGTAGGCAAACCACAGGATGGCTTTAAAAATGGATTTTATTTCTCTCCTCTCATCTGCCAGCTCACCTGGTTGGGACGGAGACCTCTTCTTTTCCCAGTGGGATGTTGGGGGAAAACAATCAGCACATTGAATTCAGAGAAGGAAGAAAGGAGAAGTAGGTGAGACTTGTTTTGAGCTCTAGGTAAATTAATAATGATGGTGATGAGCAAGCTCCCATGTGCTTGAGTGTTTCTGGTCTCCAAGGGAAGGTTGGGCAGAAGCTGGAAGGCAGAGTTGGTTTTTTAGACTTTTGCTGAATTATTGTTGCAAATATTTTAGGCATAATAGGGGCATTAGCCTGTGACTTGGTATCAGAGATTGGGATTCATCATGTATTCACCCTTTCATTCATCAATTCAACAAATATGTATTGAAGACCAACTGCACACCCACTGCTTTTCTAGACCCTTGAAATTACCATAAATAGTAAGACAGACAGGTTTCCTGCTTTCACAGAGCAGGTAATAGGAGGGGTTGCTGTAGATTCTGAGGTGTTCTGTTCCAAAGGTATGCTGGATGGTGGGACAGGTTTTCGAGAGGTGTGAAGGGCTGGCTACTTTCAGTGTGTTGGTCATGGAAGTATATCCCCTTTGGGTATGTTGAGAGCAGCCAATCAAATTTAAGCCAAGATTCTGTGGGAGTCATGTTAGAAAACTTGTTCTCATAAGTAGTTGAGTTTCATGTGGCCAGAGATTTTGAATCGTGGAAATTTCTTTCTCGTCCAGCTGGGGAGGAGGGAATATGAATGCATTGTTCATGCCTAAGCCCCATGTTCTAAAATAAAAGGTCAGAGAGTGTAAGGACGAGTTAAAGAGGCTGAATTCTCCAGCTTAAAAATAAGGAAGTTATGTTTCCCCTTTCTTTTCTTAGAGCATTTATTTTAGAAACTTGTAATGTTGAGAAAACTTGTAACTCGAATTCTTTCTCTGACCTTTGACAGGTAAATCTTTTAAAAAGCCTCTTGGCAGTTTTACAACACAGGACGGTCTTTCTCAGGGACCTAGGAGGTACTCCTTTGAAATGTTGACATCAAGGGAGATCACAACCCGTCACCCACTTTCTATGGGGGCCTCACTTCAGTGGGCACCATTTCCAAAGGCAAAACTACCTCCTGTCATACAGATGTGAGCGGTTTATTCTTCCTTTGTATAAAGGCAATTAGCTAACACAGGCGGTCACCCCAATTACCAGGTGAATTTAGGATGAACCTTGTGACAAATGGTGCTGTCGAGTCTTCTGACTTGGATGTAATGGCTTATATCTGCTTGCCTGTATGAAAAGGTACGATTTCTTCCTGTTTTAGCAATCTTTCAGTGGCTTGCCTGTGCTACACATCCCATTCAGCCTCTTCCCTCTTTGTAGAGAGGTTTTTGAGTTGGGAGAATATTTTGTTTTGAATTATACTCCCCAACAATAGCAAACATAACCCTTTTCTGGGAGTTTACAATTGGCTTGCAGTCCCACATTTTAACCAGAGAGCTTTTGGGAATTGGTGGAAGTTAGACATACTGTAGTTCAGGAGATTTTTTTTTAAAGTTGTTGAGCTCTTTCTTCAAATGAAACCTTATGTGAAACCAAATGTATTAGCCTGAAAGGAGTTGGTGACCGGAACAGGGACCACAGATTCTCAGCCCTGAGTGCTGCTTCCACTCTGTCCCCCTCGCTCTACATCCACTGGGAGCTGATGGGGGGAGACTGGAGAGGTTCTGCAGAGTATGGTAGGTACATAATACCACTAGCTATCTGTCTGCACCTCATGCCTTCAGCTTGGCATGTTGCTCCACTTTCATTAGGTTTCTCCCTTAAACTGGAACATTTTTTTTTAAAGATTTTATTTATTTATTTGAGAGAGAGAATGAGAGAGAGAGAGCACATGAGAGGGGGGAGGGTCAGAGGGAGAAGCAGACTCCCTGCTGAGCAGGGAGCCCGATGCGGGACTCGATCCCAGGACTCCAGGATCATGACCTGAGCCGAAGGCAGTCGCTTAACCAACTGAGCCACCCAGGCGCCCTAAACTGGAACATTTTTGATCAGAACTACAACCTGTGTTCTCCTTGCCAGGTTTCAAATGCCTTCCATTCTGCATCACAGTTAGGCCTCACACCAACCTCGTGAAATAGATTTTTATTTTCATTCCCATTTTACAGATGAGGAAACAAGTTGAGAGCAGCAGAGTGATATGCAAATGATTTTGCCCACATCTTTCTTCCCGGAATCCCTGCACTGTATCATAATTGTGTGTTCATTTGTCTGTCTGTCCTACTGCATTGTGCTCCTTGAGGGCAGGGACACATTTCCTGTCCAGTTTGTCTGGCACAGTGCTGGACAGGCCCTAAATATTTATAAAACGAAAAAATGTGCATGCCCAGTGTTGTGCAGCAGGAGAAAAGGCAAAGCTGAGATGCAAATCCCTGGTTTGGTCCTAAAGTCTCTGTTTTATCCTTTTATTTTTTATTTTTTTAGAGAAAGTGAGTGTGTGTGCACAGTGAGTGGGGGAGGGGAAGAGGGAGAGAGGATCTTAAGCAGGCTCCACACCCAGCATGGAACCTGATGCAGGGCTCGATCTCATGACCCTGAAATGATGACCTGAGCCAAAAATCAAGAGTCAGACGCTTAGCTGACTGAGCCACCCAGAAGCCCCTGTTCTGTCCTTTTAAGGGACAGCTCTGCAGCTGGTGCCTGAGCTGATGGAGTTGCACAGAGTATGGGAAGAGGAAAATAAGTTATCTTTCTTGCTAAAGCTGATATATCATGCATTTCCACTGTCCTGTGTTTACTCTATTACTCAGAGTGAGTGAGTCCACCATTCAGTAGTGGTAAAGGATGGTGCGGAGAAAATTACAATTAACTTTATCCTGCCAGCCTTCAGAAATCACAGAAGTCCTAGGTGTCATGGCTGATGTTTAAACCCCACAAGTCAGGGTGACTGCCATCTGCAAACGAGACAGCTGGGGACACACATTTCTCTCAGTGTTAGTGCTGTGACAGTTTAAAGGACCAACTTTGTTCTGGGAAAGATGCACTGTCATAATAAAAAGGATCTAAATCCTTCTGGTTTTCTGGGGAGCTAACATTGATTGTTCCAAAGATGTAGTCTCTTGAGGAATTTCTCTTTGGGGTGAGACAGGATATTGAGTGCAGGTTTGGGTCTGATAGACCTGTGGTAGAATCATGGGTCCCCCACTCATCATTTGAATGATACTGGTGATGTACCCAACCTCATAGGGCTTTAGTTTTCCCTTCTGTAAAATTGGGATGATATCACCCATGTCATAGGATAGTTGAGAGAATTAAATACAAAGGGGCCTGTGAAGGATTCAGCACATTACCTGGCACATAACAACTCTGACATGAAGCTTGTTGACTTTTGCCCACTAGTCCTGAGTGAAGATGGTTTGTGCCTGGGCAGAGGAATTGGGTGGCATTCCTGCCATGACCAAGAGCATTCTCACCACAGTTTGTTCTTCATGGGAGAGGACCAGGCCAGTGAGGAATGGGACCAGCACAGGGAGAGCCCCACACAGGACCCCCTTCCTCACACTGGCCTCTGTGCATGGGGCAAAGGAGCACTCCAGCATTTGCCCTTTGGAAAATCACTGGCAAGGCTGCAGGTTTTTCCTTATAATCACAAAGAGGAGGAAAGCCATTTTGGGTCCACCTTAGATGGATTTGGTCTCTAGTGACCCCTCACAGTGTTTGGACCTTTTGGGGTTTTTCCTCTCCTTCATAGCCACTTGGGACAGCTCTGCTTTCAGGGGAAAAGTTTTAAAGTAGAAAGAGCATGTGTGGGCATAGAATCCAAATTCTAGCTCTGCCTGTTAATCATGAGGTGAGTGCTGAGGAATCTGTGTATTTCCGGACTCCAATTTCCCCTTCTGCACAATGTTAATAACAATGCTACCTCACAGTTTATAGTATCTGCATGGCCCAGCATGACCGTTTTGAGTCTTCAGCTATTCACTCACATGTCCTAAAAAGGACTTACCCTCAGGAAGCCTGGATCAAACATCTGGTATGTACCCGAGCTATTGTACCTACTCCTCACATCTTGATCATCACCTTGGGCATCTGACCTTCAGTATGAACTCACACATGTCAGACACCACACTAAGCTGTTTATATGCTTTATCTCATATAATCCTATCACAGATCCTATTATGATAGTAGGCATTATTATTATTATTAATAATAACAGGCACTGTTATTATGATTGTGCAAATGAGGAACTGAGGCTTGAGAGGTTAAGCTCAAGGTCCCATAGCCATTGAGGATTGGAATAGCTCCAAAACAAGGAAGTCTACTTTGAAGCACATACTTTGCTATACTGAACATTTTAGTTTAGTTTTTTTTTCTTCATGATTTTCCTTTGTTCTGGGTCCCATTCAAATCAAATCTAAAATGTCTACTGGCATTAATTCAGTTTTTGTCCTAAATCTAAGTGTATATATATATATATATATTTTAAAGATTTTATTTATTTATTTGAGACAGAGAGAATGAGATACAGAGAGCATGAGAGGGAGGAGGGTCAGAGGGAGAAGCAGACTCCCTGCCGAGCAGGGAGCCCGATGCGGGACTCGATCCCGGGACTCCAGGATCATGACCTGAGCCGAAGGCAGTTGCTTAACCAACTGAGCCACCCAGGCACCCTAAGTGTATATATTTCAGAGAAAAATTGATTCTAAATATTTACAGAAGTACCTGATCACCTTCATAGTATGAATTCTTAGGTATCTCTGCTCAGGGCAAATTGTGGTGGCTTTTGATGAATTTACTCTGGAGACCGGGGAGCACACAGATTCTCTTGTCTTTTTCCCACTCAAGGGGAGTCTGGTTTTGGTAGGGGCACTTGAGAGAAATCTTGTGCATCCTTGGGAAAGCCACTTTACCTCTCTGAGATGCTCCTTGATTCTCATTATAATGTGGTTGTCTCAGGGTCTTTCCTTCCTTTAGGAGGGAAAGACTTGGAAAACATATCTCCTGTCTCTGTTTCAGGTGGTCCAAGGAAACAAAGCCAAACACTCTCCTTCTCACAGGGTAGGGACGAAAACCGAGCATGTATGCAAAGGAGAATGAAAAATGCCTGTTATTTTCTGCAGGCTGGAGAATGATATATGTTCCTTGGGGTAACCTACTACCTGGGAATTAGTCATTTCACATCGTGTTCTCTCTGCTGCTTGAAGTGCCTCATTTTAAAAAATGTTAAGATTTTTTTCCCACTCACTTAACTGTAGGAACATTAAATGTACAACTTTATCAAAATGACATAAGATATATGTTTCTGCCAACAGCAACAGGAGAGGATTAACAATTCAAATGGTGACGGGGAAAAGTTCCCCTCGAAACATAGGAAGAAGGAAGTTTGATTGGGGATGCTGCTCTTTCTTCAGCCTGAAGCCTATGATTACACATTCAGAGTCCCCTAGGTACTGGTGGAAGAGAAAGTTTTAGGTTATAATGGGGAAGAGTTATATTTTATAATATTTTGTATTGTCTCCTTGAGATCAGGGCTACCTGTACACATTTGTTGACTGTACAACTGTAAACACATTTCAAAAACAATCCTCACTTATCTAAAGGCTGATTCCTGAATTTGGTCAGGACTTACACTTCTATTAGCAGACCTTAACACTCTAATCCACTGAAAGGCGGGAGAACCAGCTTTGAAATGAAATAGGGAATGGGAAGTGAGTGTGAGCCTGTGGATCCCTGAGAGATGAGGGGACGGGAGAGTAAAGGGTTGCTCTGTGGGGTTAGCTGTGGTACACTCAGAAACAGGATTCCATGCATATAGATGACAAATGGTCTCCTCTACCACTTGGCCAATGAAATGAAGTGTTCATATTAGATCCAAGGAGAACTTTTTTTTTCATTTTTATCACAAGATCTTTATTTTTTTTTCAAATGATAGACACATAAGCAACTTTAATGAAGTGATACACAAATATTCCATTTCACAGGCAACACTGCATTGCTGAATTACATCCAGATACAGGAATAAGAAAAACAGTAGGGAGAGACCAACGCATGGATTAAGAGTTGAGCACAAGGAGAAATTTTTGAGAAAGAGAGTTGCTAAGGTTCTGGATGGAGGAGCAGAATTGCCTTGGTCTTACAAGGAAGAGCATAGCATTTTGTAAAATTTGCTATCATTCTAGCAGGATGAAGGAACAGATGTTTTGACTTCTCAAAGTCCTTTCTGGTTTGTGATTTATATGTATTGGTTGACTTTCCACAGCTCTCTTTTGCCTACCCTCTTCTTAACCAGGAGTGCCTTTGATATTGTTTTTGTTGTTGTTGTTGTTGTTTCTTTTTCTTTTCTTTTCTTTTCTTTTTTTTTGGAACTAACCAGTCCAATCTCATTTTCCAACACCACAGAGCATGAAAAGGTATGGTAGCTAAGGTTTTGACATGGAGGAGACTCACAGAACCCTCTCTACCTAATGACTAAGAGGGGGAGACCCCTTCAGGGTAAGAGGATAGGAATGGTGAACTTGACCCAGTACAAATGATTTGAGAGGAGGGCTGATTCTGGGTGCAGTCTGATGTTGACCACTTAGATTAGCACTTTAGTTCCCCAATATCTGGATGGGCCAATCTCCCACTTGCTCAGTGGAACACAGGTATACCATCTTTAGATTTATTACATGTTTCCTCTCTCAAGGCCTTTGCATTCACATCTCTTTCCTGGAACATATTTCTGTAAGGTCTTCTCCTGACTAGTCCTTTCTTGAGATTATGGCTGAGCTCAAATGTCATCTCCTGAGAAAGGAGGTCCTTCATTATACTAAGTAAAAAGCTATACTCCCTTACTCACTATTCATTTATTTTCTTCTTAGTTTTCATCATTTTCTCAAATGACCTTGTTTATTTGTTTATTATTTGTTTCTCACCACTTGAATGCAAATTCTTTGTGAACAGGAATGTTGTTCTTTGCTATCTCTCCAACACCTAGAAGAACATCAGGTGCATAGTAGGAAAAGAGTGAGTGTATATTGCATTAATTCATAACCCAAAAGTACCATGGAGCACAACTTAAAAATCACTGCTTTAGAGGACTGAATGGCTCCGCAGTTAATTTAGGAATGAGATTGTAGGGAGCAAGCATGAGAGACAAGGGAATGAAAACTTAAACAGTGGGAAGGCCACTAAAAAGGTATGTTATTGATTTGGCCACTGCTAATCAATTGGTAATTGATTCTGGTAGAGTTTCTGTGGAGCTTGATGAAATGCATCTCAGAACTGCTCATCTAAAAGAGGAATGAGAATAATGATACATCAGCAGCCATGAGTCATTCTTGGCTCAACATTTGTCTAATCGGGCATTAACTCTCTTGCACTCTTGGATTGAACATGAGTAAGTGCTCAGTGGTTCCCTAACAAATGCCCAGGGCAGGAAGTGGGAGGTGGGGAGTACTGGCTGAGGTGAAGGACTGTCAGGTTACACTAGTTAAAGCTGATTGGAGCCTATATAGAACTAGTAATTGCAGCCATGGCTGGAAAAAGATGAGGAAGAGAGGATTTATGTAATGCATAGGAAGTGCCCAAAGGTCATTTCAAACTCTAGCCCCTTTGAAAAGTAATTGGTTCATTAAATTCTTTATTTCACCAGTCATCACGTTATAGTTTCATCCTTACCCAAACTAATAGATTAGGTTATGATCTATCTTTCAGGTTCATTTCCTAATACTTCTGTTCCCCACAACATCTCCATTTACTGATTCTGAGCTAATCTTAGCTGTGTTGGCTCTCTCAGAACATGGAAATCCAGTTCTCTCTTCTCTGATCATACTGGCAGTGGTGGGAATGGTTCATGACTCTGAACCCATTATTTCTGGGCATCTGTGACAGACACTGAAATGCAGGCTCATGATTTCCTAAAGTTCTTGCAAAGGTGCAGGTGGATGTTTTGTGTCCCTTTACACTCATATTTTTTCCTGGGGTCCCTTTGGAGCTTTATGGATGGCGAGTTTGCAGAAGTATTGTCAAAACAGGTATGGATTCTACATGGGGAGGAGAATTGCAAGGATGCAAGTTGCAATATATTTTGACACTGCAGTTTATTGAGTAGAGTTTTTTTTTTTTTTTCCTTTTTTTCCCTGCTACCTAGATACATGATAAATGAGATAACTTCTTCCTTCTGGTCCCATGGTGGACAATATGATAACCATTCCTTGACAGCAAGCAACATGCTATTTCTTTTGGTGTGTGTTTTGTCAAAATATGTTTCTCTGGGAGATTCTCTTGAGTCTCAGATTTTTCTTTTCAGAGTATTTTTGTTGATATCCTTAATTCCATCTGAAATGTCTGAACTCGCCTGGGGGCCCTAGAATTATGTGAGCTGGAAAATGGATGCTTTATGGAACTTAGAAGGCCCCAGTTGTACTTGTGGATCTGATATCCAATAACAGCCCCCGTGCACCACCCAATGACTACCATTACAGCCTCACATTTGGGATAGGGTCTGACTCATTTGTCTGAGCATGCCTTAGGATTCGTGATGTTAGGGATAGCAGTGGACTGTAGTTGCATTAGCTCCCCAGTGCCCTTGGGATAACGTCCAGATATTTTTCTATTTATAAGTCTTTTCTAACCTTTATTTGTTTATGTAGCCTTACATCTAAGTAATATCTTGCACTCTGACTTGAACTGGGCTACCTGAATTTTCTCAAGCTCCCATATTCTCTCTTCTGAGCCTTTTCTTCACCTGGAAAATTTATCCTCTTCCTCCAACACATGTTATTGATTCTCAGATCTCATTTCTTATATTATGCCTTGCTTCCATAGCTTTCATTCTCTTTGTCTTAGATAGCTTTACTTTGAGGGGGAGAGGGCAGTATCTTAACCATCTGCTTGAAAATTAGAGTCTCAGGTGAAAGAAGGCTCTAATGTTCTATCTACTATATAAATTTTAAATAATGAAAGTCTCATATTTATTCTAGTTTGAGTGTTGGCAAACTTTCACTATAAAGTGACAGAGAATATTTTAGCCTTTGTAGAGTCAATATTTTTTCCATCATATGTATGTGTATATGCACATACATATATGTATGTGCATATACAATACACACATACATATGGCATACATATATTTTATATATTTATAAATATTTTATTTGTTTATATATTTATATAGAGAATATATATTTTATTACTATATTAATTTTATTATATATTAATATATTATTTATATATTTATATATATTTGTTTCAGTATATTTTAGCATATAGACCCTGGGACACATTTTATCCCTAGGCTGCAGTTTGCTGACCACTGGGACTCTGGTTACTAGTATTGTAAATAATAAAATATCAAAATTTTGCCAAGGCTCCCATGAGACTGTGAAGGACACATAGCTCTGCTAAAAAGTGAAGGTTCATTTACATGAGTAATTATCTGATAATGTCTCAGTAGCTTGGCTGAGGATGTGGTTGTTTTCATGATGGTTGGAGAAATTGAGAAATTGGAAGAAAGTATGCTTAATCATATGTAAACCTTTGTAAAAGATTGCTGTTTGAACTAGATTTAAGAAGTCAACATAACATCGATCAAGTGTGGTATCTGTTCTTATCAGTTTAACATCGACCTGTAATGCTGATGGGCACCGCCTGGTCAGTATCTCTAACCAAGATTCTCTTTTCCAGAAATGGTTTCTGCCTTTTCACTCAGACCTCCAAGAATCCACAGCAGTTAAAGCAAGTAGGCAAGGGGAAGTCATTAGCAGTACAGGAGGTGGTAATAGAGGCTGATCTCACTGTAGAACTATGGCAAAGACAATGAGGTAGCCACAGAATGTCAGTACTGGACTATAACTTAGCAACTCTCTAGGTGGAGAAAATGAAGCTTGAGTTTTGAGATGCGTAGCTAGCTGAGTTAGAACTCGAGTCCAGGCTATATGATTCCCACTCTTGGGTTCTTTATACCCCCACTGTGTTGCTTCCCCTGGCTATCTTAAGTAGTTTAGACACTGTTACTCAATCTGTTAGATGTTTGATGCAGGTCTGCAAATGTCTTCTGTGCTTCACCAACAAATGCACTGCACAGAATTGTGCTTTATCCCACTACAGTCTCTCTATGGCAGGCTTATTCCAAAGCCAGACTGTTCTCTTCCCACCTGGAGGTGCTCCATTGACACTTGTCTTAGTAGGGTGGACCCTGCCAAATTGAATGTCCCCTGAGAAGAGTGACATCTGGGCTATGGTTCTGAAATCAAAGAAGCTACAGATGGCTTCTCATAGTGCTGGCCTTTTCTCCTTGATATGCCTGCTCCTACCATATTGTGATTTAATTAATAATGTCACTCACCATAATGCACTCATTAAAGCGAGGCCAGCATCTGATTGTGTGATGGATTATACCACATTCACATTGCTCCACACATTAATCTTGCATATTGGGAATAATCAAATGACTGAAGCTGTCTTGGTGAGAAGTTTTGGTGCTTCTCCAAACAAAGCAGCAAGGTACAATGGGGAGAGAAAGAGGGGTCAGGAGATTAAAGCTAGGCAAATGACAAAGTGTTTGGAGACATAGTCATACTAAGCCACTAGACAATGTGGTTCCATGTCATTAGCTCTATCACTGTGGATGACATGGTTAACAGGATATTCTTGTCAGGGGAATATTTGAATGGTGTACTTGGAGAACATTTGTATACTTCCCTTTCAGGAACTGTGTTATTTGGTTGGCTATAAGGCCAATGAAGGCTTTTTTTTTTTTTAAATGATAGGAAATCTATTTTTGGTATATCCTAATAAAATTGATTTTAATTACATTATGGCTCTGTTTTCAATGTCTTGTATTCTCTAAAATACATCTGTATTATTTATTTAAATGTACCTTTTTTTTTTTTTAATTTTTTTTTATTCTTATGTTAATCCCCATACATTACATCATTAGTTTTAGATGAAGTGTTCCATGATTCATTGTTTGTGCATAACACCCAGTGCTCCATGCAGAACGTGCCCTCCTCAGTACCCACCACCAGGCTAACCCATCCTCCCACCCCCCTCCCCTCTAGAACCCTGTTTGTTTTTCAGAGTCCATCGTCTCTCATGGTTCGTCTACCCCTCCGATTTCCCCCGCTTCATTCTTCCCCTCCCGCTACCTTCTTCTTCTTCTTCTTTTTTTTTTTTTCTTAACATATATTGCGTTATTTGTTTCAGAGGTACAGATCTGAGATTCAACAGTCTTGCAAAATTCACAGCGCTTACCAGAGCACATACCCTCCCCAGTGTCTATCACCCAGTCACCCCATCCTTCCCACCCCACCCCCCACTCCAGCAACCCTCAGTTTGTTTCCTGAGATTAAGAATTCCTCATATCAGTGAGATCATATGATACATGTCTTTCTCTGTTTGACTTATTTCACTCAACATAATACCCTCCAGTTCCATCCACATCGTTGCAAATGGCAAGATCTCGTTCCTTTTGATGGCTGCATAATATTCCATTGTATATATATATACCAGATCTTCTTTATCCATTCATCTGTTGATGGACATCTTGGCTCTTTCCACAGTTTGGCTATTGTGGACATTGCTGCTATAAACATCGGGGTGCACGTACCCCTTCGGATCCCTACTTTTGTGTCTTTGGGGTAAATACCTAGTAGTGCAATTGCTGGATCATATGGTAGCTCTATTTTCAACTTTTTGAGGAACCTCCATACAGTTTTCCAGAGTGGCTGCACCAGCTTGCATTCCCACCAACAGTGTAGGAGGGTTCCCCTTTCTCCGCATCCCCGCCAACATCTGTCATTTCCTGACTTGTTAATTTTAGCCATTCTGACAGGTGTGAGGTGGTATCTCACTGAGGTTTTGATTTGGATTTCCCTGATGCCGAGCGATACTGAGCACTTTTTCATGTGTCTGTTGGCCATTTGGATGTCTTCTTTGGAAAAATGTCTTTTCATGTCTTCTGCCCATTTCTTGATTGGATTCTTTGTTCTTTGGGTGTTGAGTTTGATGAGTTCTTTATAGATTTTGGATACTAGCCCTTTATCTGATATGTCATTTGCAAATATCTTCTCCCATTCTGT
>NC_058409.1:35402280-35423514 GCF_002201575.2 Neomonachus schauinslandi | reverse complement strand
ACCAGACGAAATCCAGGTCTCCTACTCCTCCGCCATCTTGCTCCGCCTCCCTAAATGTACCTTTATACTCCATACTTCTTCTGTGGGTACATTCTGGTTTTTTTTTTGTTTTTTGTTTTTGGTTTGTTTTTGGTGTGTGTGTGTGTATGGAACACTTCTCCCTGCTATTAATCTGGCTAACTCCTCCTAATGCTTTATGCTCCAGGTGAGCTATCACATCCTTGAGGATCTTTTCTAATCTTCCAAAACAGGATTAGGTATTCTTCTTAGGTACTCTATCTTTCTCCCCATCAGAGCTCCAACACACTGTACTGGAAATGCTTCTTTACTCACCTATCCGTCTAGCCAAACTGTGGAGGCAGACACCTGGCTTGGTTTTTCATGGTGATATTCTGGCATTTGTGTAGTAGGTACTCAATAAATATAACTTGAGTACTTATATCATACAAGTTCTTATGCACTCAATTACTAGAATTATTTATTTGAGGCATTTTCAGGAGGTCGACTGTAAGTTTCTGGCTTGCTCCATTTGTGGGCGTGGATCCCTTAGGTGGCAGTGCAAGCACTGCTCCTCGGCCACGTCAACCTCCCCCCCGGGACTACTGTGAATTTAAACTTCAGAGACTAAGTGAACAACCAACTTTCATTCCCAGTAACTGTATCCACATTTTTTTTTTTCAAGTGCAGATACAATGCTGCCAAGAAAGATTTTTAGAACAACTCCCACGAGTTTTAATTTCAATTCATTTGGACTATGTGAGCTGTATACTGTATGTTATGTTAAATAGAGTTTTTACCACTTGTTTGAGTTCTTTGGAAGGAAGATGCTCCCTAAATGAGAAGTAGGCAGAAGAGCAGAATTTACATTTTAATGCATTACCTTATTCCTTTAGTAAAAACACTCTGGGGATCAGCAAACCTCAGACATTAACTGGTATTGACATTTGGGCTTTCATAAGGTACTGCAGAGCAGAGGTGTTTATTGCCTCTGTGTCAGGTGATAAGTAGTCTCATCACCACTTCTGGACATGTGGAAACAGTTAAATTACATCATCCACAAGCCCTTCTAAGATCACCTGTTTTGTACTTTCCTGTTATCTAGCACCTTGTGTGATAGCCACAAGATCTGATCAGTCAACAGGTAGTTACAGAAGGCAGATGTGCCTGGATCTTTGCTACAAGCCACAGGGGAGACAGATGAAATGTGAAGTATGATTCTTAGCCATAGGGAAGTTAGAACTTAATTGGGGAGATAAAGAATTAAATAATCAGGGAGTACTACAGGACAGGGTGTGATGTAGGATATTCCTTCAGCAAGTACTTATCAACATCTATTATCTGTCAGGCACTGTACTAGAAGTTAGGGCTACAGTGGTAAATAAGAAAGATTTCTTACCTTCACGGAATTTATAAAATAGTGGAGAAAACCAGAAAATAAGTACAAATAGAAATTAAAAAGATAATTTCTGATAGTTTTCAGTGCTAAGAAGAAAATAAGACAGAATGATATGATAGATAGTAATGGGAGGCGGGTGGTAGAGGATGGGAGAAGTGTTCCTTGAGATTGGGTGGTCCAGGTAGACTTGACAAAGAAGGCTATGAAAGAAGTGTTGAGTCACAAGAAGCAGCCAGCCATGCAGAGATTGGAGGGAACAGATTCCAGGCAGAGGGAATAGTAAGGACCAACCCTTAATTCAGGAATGAGATTGGCATGTTTGAAAAACAGAAAAAACCAACTGTGGCTAGGGCAGAATAAGGGAAGAGGAGCCGTATGATGGTGATTGAATGGAGGCTGTGGCCTGCTGTGGGTGGTACAGATGGCAGAGTCTGCTAGAGTTTAAGGAAATAAGACTTCATGAGAGCTGGAGCAATCATTAAAGACATTATGAAGGTGATGGAGATTACACGAGGCTTTGTAAAATGGGTCCAATTAATGGGAGAGGGAAAAAGAAAAGCACTAGTGGCAAGGGAATATCATTCTTAAATGCCTGGAGACCTGTTGGCTTCTATATTCTCTGTAATGTTTCCATATTTTCGTTTGCTACTTGCTGGACTAAGGTCCACTCCACTATTGTAGCTTTTCAGAGATTGGTTATACATTTAATTTTTAAAATACTAAAAATGCCTATAATTTCTATTCTTATACTTTGAATAGTTAATACTAGGACATAGAATTCAAAGTGGAAAAGAAAGAGTGAAACATATTCCTTTCACCTCACCCCAAAGGCACCCAACTCCCCATCCTAGGGAAAATTAATGCTGAGTGATGCATTCTCTTTTTAAAATTTATTAATTTTTTTAACATATAATGTATTATTTGTTTCAGGTCTGTGATTCATCAGTCTTACACAATTCACAGTGCTCACCATAGTACATACCCTCCTCAATGTCCATCACCCAGACACCCCATCCCTCCCACCTCCCTCCACTCCAGCAACCCTCAGTTTGTTTCCTGAGATTAAGAGTCTCTTATGCTAGGGCGCCTGGGTGGCTCAGTTGTTAAGCATCTGCCTTCGGCTCAGGTCCTGATCCGAGGGTCCTGGGCTCGAGCCCCACATGGGGCTCGCTGCTCGCAGGAAGCCTGCTTCTCTCTCTCCCACTCCCCCTGCTTGTGTTCCCCTCTTGCTGTGTATCTCTCTGTTCAATAAATAAAATCTTAAAAAAAAAAAAAGTCTCTTATGGTTTGTCTCCCTCTCTGGTTTCATCCTGTTTCATTTTTCCCGCTCTTCTCCTATGATCCTCTGTCTTATTTCTCAAATTCCTCATATCAGTGAGATCATATGATACTTGTCTTTCTCTGATTGACTTATTTCGCTTAGCATAATACCCTCTAGTTCCATCCACATCATTGCAAATGGCAAGATTTCAGTTTTTTTTTTGATGGCTGTATAATATTCCATTGTATATATATACCACCTCTTATTTATCCATTCATCTGTTGATGGACATCTAGGCTCCTTCCATAGTTTGGCTACAGTGGACATTGCTGCTATGAACATTGGGGTGCACGTGCCCCTTTGGATCACTACATATGTATCTTTGGGGTAAATACCAAGTAGTGCAATTGCTGGGTCATAGGGTAGCTCTATTTTCAACATTTTGAGGAACCTCCATACTGTTTTCCAGAGTGGCTGCACCAGCTTGCATCCCCACCAACAGTGTGAGAGGGTTCTCAGTGATGCGTTCTTATTGTAATGTTTCTCCCACCCTGTGCTTCATTTCTTGAGCCTCCCCTTCTGACTTTTATTAAATGTTTAGAACTTTATTTAACTGTGTTTTCATGGCAAGCCTCCCTAAATGTTTTTGTTGTTATTGTTGTTTTTAAAGCTAATTTGTCACTCTTAAATTTTTAATATTAGATTGTGTATAGACCACTGTCCAGATGGTTAGGAGCCACATGTAGCCAAATAATGCAGTCATAAGGAAACATCTTCAGTTTTCAAGTGCATAGGCATTCACTGGTTAAAGGCTGATGAGTATAAATTCTTTGAAAAGGAACAGTGTGAACTAGTTGCAACATCCTTGGATCAGGAGTCAGGTGATAAGAATTCTAGATGTGCCTCTCTCTTTAACTAGTGTCATTGCATTGTGTGCATCACCTAACTTCTGGTGTCGCCTTTACATGGTGAGAAAGTGGTCCTTTCCAGCTTTAATGTTGTATGATTTAAGTTGAAAACCAGTTTTGCTCCATGTGTACTCTCTTCACTTTGTATGTTGAATTTAATTACCTCAAGGGAGTCATGTAGGTACATGTCCACTGGAGAGACAAAAGGCTTAATTAAGAGTTCACATAGGAATTTAAATTTTTTTTTTTCTGGGATGGGGGCTGGCATATATAAGAGCAACATTTAAGTTATATTTTTTCAGGTTTGATACAACAAATTTATCATTTTATTAGTATATTTGATAATTCACATTACCTAATTAAGTGTGATTTACAAAGTAGGTATTAAGGAAATATTTATTAATTTATCATGTGTTGTTGCTAATTCACATAAAGCAGTTTTGGGGAAGACAGTGAATTATCAAGCTGTGCCCCTGATCTATGTCCCTGGCAGGGAACTTACCACTCAAAATGAAGTAGCTTGTGGAGTTGAGTGAGACAAACCAGGCATTCACTTCTGTTTGGGCTGCTCCCAGGTAAAATAGTATTATAAAGTAACACAGAATAAGCACTTCCCTTAAATGCATTGCTCTGCTTTCAGAGATTGAAGTTCCTTTTTTAAAATGATCATATCAAGTGCTCACGTGTTATTTCAACAAGAATTAAGAATTTCCTCAGAGGCATCTGTGTAATAGAGAGAGAAAGCTTTTTTTTTTTTTTCTGTGTCACATTCTTTTTTTTTTATTATGTTATGTTAATCACCATACATTACATCATTAGTTTTTGGTGTAGTGTTCCATGATTCATTGTTTGCATATAACACCCAGTGCTCCATTCAATACATGCCCTCTTTAATACCCATCACCAGGCTAACCCATCCCCCTACCCCCTCCCCTCTAGGGAGTTTGTTTCTCAGAGTCCATAGTCTCTTACGGTTTGTCTCCCCCTCTGATTTCCCCCCCTTCATTTTCCCCTTCCTATCCTCTTCTTTTTTAAACATATAATGTATTATTTGTTTCAGAGGTACAGGTCTGTGATTCAACAGTCTTACACAATTCACAGCGCTCACCATAGCACATACCCTCCCCAATGTCTATCACCCAGACACCCCATCCCTCCCACCCCCCACCACTCCAGCAACCCTCAGTTTGTTTCCTGAGATTAAGAATTCCTCATATCAGTGAGGTCATATGATACATGTCTTTCTCTGATTGACTTATTTCACTCAGTATAATACCCTCCAGTTCCATCCACGTTGTTGCGAATGGCAAGATTTCATTCATTTTTTTTTTTTTTTTGGCTTTTGCATTATCATTCAATTTTATTGGAGAATTATGTTCCAAAATATCACTGAATAATTGAATCACTCTCTTTTAGAAACACATGGGTGCAATTACTTTGTTTAACATATTTCAAATTTTTTCATAATTTTAATTTTTTAAGTTTGTCTCTGCTCCCTTCCCCCATCTGAAATATTTAACTGTGAAATTTTGATCCCTGCTAAAAGTAGCAGACTAACTTTTAAGAACCCTTTTCTATATTAAAAAACTAAAAAATGTGAATAAAGTGGTATCCTATAAAGAAAAATATCTTGGAAAAAACTATTAGTATTGCCCATATTGACCGCAACTGTTATAATTAGCATCTTTTAAATAAATAACTATTTTTACCTGTAAATATCCATAAATTAGGTAAAATACAAAAACTCCAGCAACACATATGAAAAACTGAGTAAGTTTGTTAAATCTGCTGAGATTTATGCCAAGTACTATGATGTCATCTATTGACTTGATGTGTGGTGACATTGTGTTTTGGGAGGGACAGTGATAGAAATATATTTCCTGGAGTGGTTGAACTTGAGATCCATTGTTCTTTTGCATTCAGTGCTTCTAAAATTATCTTTGTTGGTTTCCTCTCCTTTGTTTAGTGTTTCTTTTGCTTGCTGAGGCAAGTCCTGTTTCTTCTTCTTTATATATTGTTCTTCCGTCCCACACTGTTTCAATCAATCATCTCTGAGTTAAGACTTTTTAAGTCATCTTGCAGGATACCCTTGAGATTTGACTTTCTTTATAAACCATGCTTTAAATGATCATAAGCCTAAAAGGCCCTCCTGGAAGTGGCCTCATGTCTCAGAGTCCACAGACGGGGATGTGAGGGACTTCTAGCCAGCCACAGGGCAGAAAGGGGGCGAGGAGGAGCAAATACTCCTCCCTAGAAACCATGCCAGCAGGTTTCCATTCTTTAAAAAAGGAAGTCACCCATGCCCTCCATCCCAACCCTGAATGCTCGTTATAGATGAAAATAAACTGTGTCAAGATTCTCTGGAGAGAGGGAGGTCTTGGTCCCAAACACAGCGAAGGGCCGGGGGGACACGTCCACTTCACAGCTGGTATGTCACCTAAAAGGGTGAGCCCAGCCCGAGTGGCACCAGCCAGACAGAGCGTCTCCCCCTCCCCAGGTCCATCTCTGTCACCTCCTCCTTCTCCTCTCCACCTACTCCTGCACTTTCAATATTTCATTCCTTTTGATGGCTGCATAATATTCCATTGTATATATATATACCACCTCTTCTTTATCCATTCATCTGTCGATGGACATCTTGGCTCTTTCCATAGTTTGGCTATTGTGGACATTGTTGCTATAAACATCGGGGTGCACGTACCCCTTCAGATCCCTACATTTGTATCTTTGGGGTAAATACCCAATAGTGCAATTGCTGGATTGTATGGTAGCTCTATTTTCAACTTTTTGAGGAAACTCCATACTGTTTTCCAGAGTGGCTGCACCAGCTTGCATTCCCACCAACAGTGTAGGAGGGTTCCCCTTTCTCCGCATCCCCACCAACATCTGTCATTTAGCTCCTGTATCTCTAGTGAGATATGTAAACTATACACATAATGCCAATAAAAGACAAAATAATAAGTACCACGAAAGAGAGAGATGTTCAGAGAAAGGAAAGAGAGTTGATGTTTGTAGAGGATCTGAAAAGCCTTTATGAAGGATTCATGAAGGTGGCATTTGAATTGGGCCCTGAAGGGTACAATATCATTTATGGTCTAAATATAAATTCCACTCCTAGAGAATAGTTCAATTGGATGAATTTCCATGAATGGAAATGTAAAGTGCAATAGTTCTGTGGTACTATCCGTACTTATAGGCCAAGAGTTCTTGGTAAGAGGAGAAAAGTCCATTATTTACTACCATGTGTTACAGGAATAAAAAATGTATGAGTTGCAAATATTTGATGGCTAAGAGTTCTCATCACTAAAGTGAATTGGTTTCCAACCAAGATCCTATCAGACAGGGTGGTCACTTTGCATTTTTCTTCTCCTATAGTGTTGCCCAGGCAACTAACTCCTCTGATGGAAGATTCCAAAAGCATTTTTTGCAAACACTAGTGCTTGAGGATACTCTTGAAGAAGAAGAAGAAGAAGAAAAAGAAGGAAAAAATGGACAAATAACTTAGGGCAATAATAAGACTATATTTCTTCATGGATGCTTAGAATGCATATTTGTCTTCTTAAAGGCTCCAAGAATTCCTGCAGGAATGGAATCTGTTTAACTTGAGTAAACCTGGAGTTTTCCAATCCAGTTTTATTAAAAGACAAGTTTTTAAATTCTGAAATACATTTATTGAGGCAAAATTTACATGCAGGGTAATACACAGACCTTAAGTGTATAATTTAATATGTTTTAATAAACATACATTTGTGTAATCACCACCCAAATCAAGATGTAAAACATTCCTATTAGCACCTCAAATTCTCTCTAACCCTGTTCCATTGGAAACTATTTTGTTTTCTTGCATCACAGATTATTTTGCCTGCTCTTACATTTTAGATAAATGGTATTAGGTAGCATGAAATGTTTGTTTCTACCTTATTTTGCTCAAATGTATGTTCTGGGCGTTCATCCATATTATTATATTTACACATCATTCACTTCAGTTGCTAGAGAAGTATTTGATTGTATGGATATACCACAGTTGGTTATTTATTTTCCTATTGATGAACATTTACATGGTCTTCAGTTTTGGATATTATGAATAAAGTAGTTAAAAAAATTTTAATTCCAGTGTAGTTAACATACAGTGTTATATTAGTTTCAGGTGTACAATATAGTGATTCATCAATTCTATATATTACTCAATTCTCATTAGGATAAGTGTACTCTTAATCCTCGTCACCTATTTCACCCATCCCTCCCACCAACTTCCCTTCTGGTCCCATCTGTTCTCTATAGTTAAAAGTCTGATTTTTGTTTTTTGTTTTGTCTCTTTTTTCCCTTTTGTTTGTTTTGTTTCCCTTTTGTTTGTTTGTTTTGTTCCCCATATGAGTGAAATCATACGGTATTGGCCTTTCTCTGACTGACTGACTTTGCTTAGCCTTATACTTTCTAGATCCAGTAGTTTTAAATATTGTGGAACTCTTTTTTGTGTGTGTGAACTTAGGTTTTCACTGATCTTAGATAAATATCTTCAAAGGAAGTTGATCAGGTACATCCAATTTTACATTTTCTCTAACAATATTTCCAAGGTTCATTTGTTTTACATCTGACCCACATTTTGTATTGTCAGTCTCTTCAAGCTTATCCATTTCATTGAGTGTAAAATGAAGCATTGTTGTGGTTTTTATTTTCATTTACTTGAAAGTTAATGATCTTGAATATTTTCTCAAGTGCATACTGGCCATTTATATATTTTCCTTTATGAAGTGTGTTTTAACTTTTAAATTGGAATGTTTATCATTTTATTAATGATTTGTAGTAGTTCATTATATATTCTGGATTCACATATGTAAATTTTGCCAGTCTATGTCCTCTGAGAAATTTTTAGGCTCTCTGTCGAGGAAATCACTCTAAGAAATCTTTATCTACCCTAAGATTACAAAGATAATTGTCACCATTAAATATGATGCTTCCTATAGACATTTTATTGATGTTCTTTATCAGATTGAGTGGTTTGCCCTTTATTCATAGTTTTCTGAGAGTTTTTTTTTTTTTAAATCATGAATGGACATTAAATTTTGTCAGATATTTGTTTTATGTCTTTTGATATAATTGTATGATTTTTCTACTGTATGCTTTTTTTTAGGCAATTTACATTGTTTTTTCAGGTTTTAAACTAATCTACATTTCTGGTTAAAACCAACTGGGTTAAAGTATATTATTATTATTTTTACCAATGCTAGATTTGATTTGCTAATATTTTCTTAAGAATCTTTGAGTCTTTGTTCATGATATCATGGATATATGACAGGATTTTCTTATTTATGTCTGTTTTCATTTGGTGTCAGGCCTAGGGTGACCTCATAAAATGAATTGAAAAATGATTCCTCCTCTTCTATTTTCAGAAAGGTTTTGTACTTTTTGTAGGTACTAATACTCTCTTAAATGTTAGAATTCAACAGTGAAATGATATGGCCCTGGAATTATTTTTGTGGGAGGATTTTTCTTTTGTGATAATAAATTCAATTTCAAATCATTGAAAGACTATTTGTATATTCTATTTCTCCTTGACTTACATTTGGTAAGCTATGTTTTAAAAATTTGTCATTTCATACATGTTGTCACATTAACTGGCATGCAATTGTAACATTCCCATAACATCTTTAATGTCTATAGTATTGTTTTGATTTACCCCTCATACTATGTTTTCTATTTTCTTTTGATTGGTCTTATTAGATTTTTAGCATATATATTTTTTTAGATTTTATTTATTTGACTGAGAGGGAGCACAAGCAGGGGGAGCTGCAGGCAAGGGATAGGGAGAATCAGGTTCCCCAATGAGCAGAGAGCCTGATGTGGGGCTCAATTCCAGCACCCTGGGATCATGACCTGAGCCGAAGACAGATGCTTAACAGACTGAGCCACCCATACACCTCTGATTTTTAGCATTTTTTGCTATGTTGTTTTCTATTTCATAGATTTCTCCCATTTTTTTCCTTCCTTCTACTTAATTGGGGTATAATTTGATTGCTAATTTAGCTTCCATCCTAATGCAAGTGTTTAATGATATAAATTCATCAAAACACAGCTTCATCCCTCTGATTTTGAATTTTTTTTTTTACATATCATTCAGTTCAAATAATTTTGATTCTCTTGTACTTTCTTCTTTGATCTATGTGATATTTAGAAGTGTGTTGTTTAGTTTCCAAATAGTTGGGGAGGGTATCTATATATCTTTTGATTATTTTTTAATAAAATTTTGTTGTAATCAAGAAACAAAGTCTATAGGATTTCCTTATTTTTGAATATTTTTTAGACTTATTTTATGGCCTATCTTTGTTAATTTTGTTAATTTTCTGTTTGCCATTTTTGCCTATAGTCCTCTATAATATCAAATAGATAAAGGTGGCTGCTAGTATTGTTCAAAACTTCTATATCTGCTCTTTCAGCTAAAGTAAGGGGGATTAAAATCTCCAAATACAATTATAAGTTGTCTATTTCTCTTTCTAGTTTTGTTAATTTTTGTGTTATGTATTTTGAAGCCCCATTCATTATTAAGCACATGCATATTTAGAGTTGTTACACCTTTGTGATGAATACCCTATTATAATTATGAAATATTCCTCTTTATTTCTGAAAATACTTTTTTCTTGAATTTTGTTTTAATGGTTCCATTTCAGACTTTTTTTAATTAAAAAATTTAAAGAAATATATGTGTTATTATATGTAATCTAATACTATATTATTTCTATATGTGGGCTTTTGTATATAATCCAATACTACATTATTTGTTTTGTTGGTCATATTGTTCCATTGGTTCCATCGGCCATTGGGAGCTCTTTGAGTTGATAGCAGTAGTTTTTACCAGGTATTCCTGCCTTACATTTTTGTGCATGTTGCTGGTTCTCTGCTTTGAATATCATAGTTGATGTCTAGACAGGGCCTCTGAGTTGGTTCTGCTTGGAGCCAGGCCATCTCCAAATCCCAAGCCAGCACAAGTGACCTTTAATGCTACATTACTTTTTAATCATTACTATTTCAGATTTCTTTTTCTTCTTTCAAATTGAAGTATAATTAATGTACAGTGTTATATTAGTTTCAGGTATACAATATAATAATTCAACAATTCTATACACTAAGTGTACTTTTCATCAAGATAAGTTTAATACAAAACCCCTCTGGCAATCACCAGTCAGTTCTCTGTGTTTTAGAGTCTGTTTTCTTTTCTTTTTTTTTCTTGGTTTGACTTTATTTCCGATTTCTTATGCTTATTTTCTCCTATCCTTTTGCTTTTAACCTATTGGTATATTGATAGTTAAAGTGTGGCTCTTGTAGATAACGTACAGTTGTCTTGCTTTTTATAGAGTCTAAATTTTTGCTTTATAACTTCAGTATTTGGTCCATTTATATTTAAAGTCATTATTGATAGGGTTGGCCTAAGTCTACTATTTTACTATTTGCTATATATTTTATTCAATTTTTAGTGTCTTTTTTGGGTTAATGGGATATTTTATTTAACTTTTTAAATTTTATTTTTTTAAGAATATTTATTTTAGAGAGAGAGAGCACAAGCAGGGGTGGGGGTGGGGTGGAGAGGTAGAGAGAGGGAGAGGCAGAGAATCTCAAGCAGACTCCATGTTAAGTGTGGAGCCTGATGGTAGGCTTGATCTCACAACCCTGAGAACATGACCTGAGCTGAAACCAAGAGTTGGATGATTAACTGACTGAGCCACAAAGGAACCCCTGGGTTAATGGAATACTTTAAAGTATTTCACTTTAATTCTTCCCTGGGCTTTTAGCTTTAGCCTTACCTATTTGTAGTTTTTAGAACAGATTACATTCTTGCATACAGTGTATTTATAAATACATATAGTACTTCATATAAAATATAAGAACCTTGAAACAATATAATTACTTTTATTCCACTCTTTTGTACTATTGTTGTCATATATTTACAACTATAAGTATTATAAACACTACAATATAATGTTACTTTTTACTTTAAACATCAATTTTTATTTAAAGAAATTAAAAAAATAAAACTTTGTTTTTTTTCTGTTTTATCCATGTATTCATAATTTCTGGTATTCTTCATTCTTTCTTGCAGATCTGAGTTTCTATTTGGGTTGATTTCCTTTCAAAAGGAAGAGCGTTACATAGGATTTTTTTTTCCTTACGATTTGTTTATATACTTGAGAGAGAGAGAGAGGAGAGGGGCAGAGGAAGAAAATGTCAAGTGGACCCACCAATGAACATGGAGCCTAACACAGGGCTCAATCTCATAACCCTGAGTTGGATGCTTAACTGAGCCACACAGGTGCCCCTATATAGCATTTTCTTAGTACAGTTCTGCTGGTAATACATTCTCTCAGTTTTTGTATATCTGAAAATGTCTTTGTCTTATATTTATTTTTGAAATAAATTTTTCTAGAACTAGATTCGAGGTTGATGTTTATATAATATTCATAATTGTACTTTTAAGATTATTTCCTTGTTTTCTGGCCTCCTTGTTACTGATAAAAATTAAGTGTAATGTTTATAGTTCTGTATGTAAAGCATCGTTATTCTCTGTATTTTCTTAAGAGTTTTTTTTTATATTTTTCAGAAATTTGTGAAGTATTTATCCTTTTCTGAGCTTTTTAGAATTTCTAAATTGATATTTTTTTTACCAAGCTTAGGTACTTCCTGCCATTCATTAATTTTTTCAGTCTTATGTACACTTTTATCTTGTTCTGAGACTTCAATTATATTTACATTGGACTGCATGACATTATTTATACAAGTCATGAGTCTATGCATTTTTTTCAGTCTTTTACTATATTCAGCTTGGATACTTTTTATCTATCTGTCTTCAAGTTAACCAATGCTTCCATCTGTCATCTTCAATTTGTTTATAATCCATTTAGTGACTTTTATTTCTAATACTGTATTGTTAAGTTTTATGATTTCTATTTGGTTCTTTCTTTAAAGTTTCCAGTTCTCTCCTCTAATTCCCCATTCATTCCTTGATTTTAATTGTACCACCCCCTTTAACATTATTTAATGTATTTAAAGGATTTTTTTGCTAAATCCAGCAACACATCATCTCAGGGTCTGTTTTTATGGACTTTTCTCTTGACTATGCATCCCAATTTCTGGTTTTCACCGTCTAGTTATTTTAATGGACAGTGTGGGTGATATTATATAGAGACACTATATTCTCTTTCAGTCCCCTGCAGTGTTATTCATCTTAGTAGACTGATCATCTTGAACTTGTAGTGTCTTGATTGTACTCTTATGGCGTATCTATTTCATTTTATAGGGAAAATCTTAGTTCTGAATCATTGTACTTACTTGTGAGGCATGGCCCTTGTGAAGTTTCAAGGGAAAGCTCTGGATTTTCAAATACCAAGTTTCTCTAATTTCCTGTGACCCTATTTTGTTTCCCCTGTAGTAGAAAGGAACTAAAGTATCTCCTAGACCTTTTCAAGCTTCTAACTGTTGCCTTCCACTAGCTTATAGTGTCTACCACACAGGTATAGCACAGGCATAAGCCAAAGCTGAGAGAAAAGTTTGCATATATACTTTATGGCTTGCCACTCTCTGGCACTCTTCTTTCTAGGATTTTCTACCTCGTTTTTTAGCTTCTCTGTCCTGAACTTTTTTTCTTTAACACTTCAGAAAGACTGCATCTTTCTGCTTAAAATTCACGTCTCGATGGAATATGGCCTTTGTTGAAGAGATGTATAATAACGGATCTGATCCAGGCTTTCACGGGTCAAATCCATTTCAGTTTTGCCTGATTTTGATAATTCTCTAGGGTCTTTAAATTATTGTTACTGTGTTTTAAAAATAATTTGTTCAGAGTTTTAGTTGTTAACTGTGAAAGGGTTAGTTGTGTGCAAAGTCAAGTCAACTATGGTGTTGAGAGTTGTGAGTTTCTAAGTCAATAGTTAGGTGTAATGTAATTTACAGTGATAAGGAATGCAGGAGGAAGACTTGGTTAAAGGCAGTGGTTTGGTTTGAACATAATGAATTTGAAGTGCCTTGAAGACACCAATTGAAGACCTTAAACTAGGAAATAGGATGTGCAGTTTTGCAGCTAGAAGTAGGTGCATTAGCCATTCTTCATCCTTGTTCTTTGACCAACCAGCAGTTAGGTGACTTTACATCCCCCCAAACTGACTCTTATTCTAACATATTTGATCAATTAATATTTATTAAGTGCTATGTGTATTTTAGGCATTATACTGGTTGTTGAGGATATGGCTTTGGACAAGGCAAATAGTTAGTGCTCTCAAGGAATTCAGATTCCAGGGAGAGAAGTCCAAGATGGCAGAGGAGTAGGAGACCTTAGTTTCATCTGGTACCAGGAGTTCAGCTAGCTAGCTATCAAATCATTCTGAACACCTGTGAACTCAATTGGAGGTTTAAGAAAAGAATAACCGCAACTCTACAAATAGAAAAATGACCACTTTCTTTAAGGTAGGAGGTGTGGAGAAGTGAATCTGAGGTGATATATGGGAAGATAAATCACGGGGGGAGGGAGCCTCTGTAAGCTGGCTACTGGGAAGTGATAGCAGCAGAATGCAAAATCAGAACTTTTAGAAGTCTGCTCTGATGAGGAACCTCCTGGCCTGAAAGGTGCTCAGGTGGCTAAGTGGAATAGAACCCTAGGTTGGACAGTGTGGTCTCAGGATCCTTGGGGTCACAGGAAGACTGGGGTGCCTGAGTACAGCAGAGTTCCCAGGGATCAGAGTGGGGAAGCTGGCTGCAATCATCAAGCCCATGAATGGGCTCTCACCCCAGGGTTGCCATAAACTGTGAATCGCAGAATAGTCGGGTGACTGTTCTCTGAGCAGGGGCCCAACAAATGGCAGAACCAGCAAGACCCTCCTTTCTCCCATGGGAGGAGAGGTGCGAGTGGGAGCTACAGGAGTGTGCAGAGTTTGGTGACTTGAAATGGGTTTGTGTGCCTGAGATAGAAATGCTCTGTCACAGGCTGGGTGAACATGGAGTGAGGATGGAGACCAGAGAGACAGGAATGATTGACTGCTTTTCTTTGAGGGCACACTGAGGAATGGGGCCCTGAGGTCTTGGCTCTGGAGCCAGAGATTGGGAGCCTGCCATTTTCATTCTCATCCTCTAAGGCTGCATGGAAAGCCTTCAGGCAACAAAAGCCACATACAGCAAACTGGAGCAGATTATTTAGCCTGGCCCCCTCACAGGGGCAGTGTAATTCTTCATTCCCTGCATTTTTTTGGAACATAATGCTTTGAAACTGGAACTCAATCACAAGAGAAAATTTGTAAAGAACTCAAATACATGGGGCTAAAGAGCATCCTACTAAAGAATGAATGGGTCAACCAGGAAATTAAAGAATTTTTAAAAATCATGGAAACAAATGAAAATGAAAACACAACTCTTTAAAATCCTCAAATGCAGCAAAGGTGGTCCTGAGAGGGAGGTATATAGCACTACAAGCCTTAATCAAGAAATAAGAAAGGTCTCTTGGGGCGCCTGGGTGGCTCAGTCCTTAAGCATCTGCCTTTGGCTCCGGTCATGATCCCAGGGTCCTGGGATCGAGCCCCGCATCGGGCTCCCTGCTCCGCGGGAAGCCTGCTTCTTCCTCTCCCACTCCCCCTGCTTGTGCTCCCCCTCCCGCTGTGTGTCTCTCTGTCAAATAAATAAATAAATAAATAAAATCTTTTTTTTTCTTGCCAATTTTTTTTTATTCTTATGTTAATCCCCATACATTACATCATTAGTTTTAGATGAAGTGTTCCATGATTCATTGTTTGTGCATAACACCCAGTGCTCCATGCAGAATGTGCCCTCCTCAATACCCACCACCAGGCTAACCCATCCTCCCACCCCCCTCCCCTCTAGAACCCTGTTTGTTTTTCAGAGTCCATCGTCTCTCATGGTTCGTCTACCCCTCCGATTTCCCCCGCTTCATTCTTCCCCTCCCGCTACCTTCTTCTTCTTCTTTTTTTTTTCTTAACATATATTGCATTATTTGTTTCAGAGGTACAGATCTGAGATTCAACAGTCTTGCACAATTCACAGCGCTTACCAGAGCACATACCCTCCCCAGTGTCTATCACCCAGTCACCCCATCCTTCCCACCCCACCCCCCACTCCAGCAACCCTGTTTGTTTCCTGAGATTAAGAATTCCTCATATCAGTGAGATCATATGATCCATGTCTTTCTCTGTTTGACTTATTTCACTCAACATAATACCCTCCAGTTCCATCCACGTCGTTGCAAATGGCAAGATCTCATTCCTTTTGATGGCTGCATAATATTCCATTGTATATATATACCACCTCTTCTTTATCCATTCATCTGTCGATGGACATCTTGGCTCTTTCCACAGTTTGGCTATTGTGGACATTGCTGCTATAAACATTGGGGTGCACGTACCCCTTCGGATCCCTACTTTTGTATCTTTGGGGTAAATACCCAGTAGTGCAATTGCTGGATCATATGGTAGCTCTATTTTCAACTTTTTGAGGAACCTCCATACAGTTTTCCAGAGTGGCTGCACCAGCTTGCATTCCCACCAACAGTGTAGGAGGGTTCCCCTTTCTCCGCATCCCTGCCAACATCTGTCATTTCCTGACTTGTTAATTTTAGCCATTCTGACTGGTGTGAGGTGGTATCTCATTGAGGTTTTGATTTGGATTTCCCTGATGCCGAGTGATATTGAGCACTTTTTCATGTGTCTGTTGGCCATTTGGATGTCTTCTTTGGAAAAACGTCTGTTCATGTCTTCTGCCCATTTCTTGATTGGATTCTTTGTTCTTTGGGTGTTGAGTTTGATGAGTTCTTTATAGATTTTGGATACTAGCCCTTAATCTGATATGTCATTTGCAAATATCTTCTCCCATTCTGTTGGTTGTCTTTTGGTTTTGTTGACTGTTTCCTTTGCTGTGCAAAAGCTTTTTATCTTGATGAAGTCCCAATAGTTCATTTTTGCCCTTGCCTCCCTTGCCTTTGGCGATGTTTCTAGGAAGAAGTTGCTTCGGCTGAGGTCAAAGAGGTTGCTGCCTGTGTTCTCCTTTAGGATGTTGATGGACTCCTGTCTCACATTGAGGTCTTTCAACCATTTTGAGTCTATTTTTGTGTGTGGTGTAAGGAAATGGTCCAGTTTCATTCTTCTGCATGTGGCTGTCCAATTTTCCCAACACCATTTGTTGAAGAGACTGTCTTTGTTCCATTGGACATTCTTTCCTGCTTTGTCAAAGATGAGTTGACCATCGAGTTGAGGGTCCATTTCTGGGCTCTCTATTCTGTTCCATTGATCTATGTGTCTGTTTTTGTGTCAATACCATGCTGTCTTAATGATGACAGCTTTGTAATAGAGCTGGAAGTCCGGAATTGTGATGCCGCCGGCTTTGCTTTTCTTTTTCAACATTCCTCTGGCTATTCAAGGTCTTTTCTGGTTCCATACAAATTTTAGGATTATTTGTTCCATTTCTTTGAAAAAAGTGGATGGTATTTTGATGGGGATTGCATTGAATGTGTAGATTGCTCTAGGTAGCATTGACATCTTCACAATATTTGTTCTTCCAATCCATGAGCATGGAACGTTTTTCCATTTCTTTGTGTCTTCCTCAATTTCTTTCATGAGTATTTTATAGTTTTCTGAGTACAGATCCTTTGTCTCTTTGGTTAGATTTATTCCTAGGTATCTTATGGTTTTGGGTGCAATTGTAAATGGGATCGACTCCTTAATTTCTCTTTCTTCTGTCTTGTTGTTGGTGTATAGGAATGCCACTGACTTCTGTGCATTGATTTTATATCCTGCCACTTGACTGAATTCCTGTATGAGTTCTAGCAGTTTTGGGGTGGAGTCTTTTGGGTATTCCACATAAAGTATCATATCATCTGCAAAGAGTGAGAGTTTGACTTCTTCCTTGACAATTTGGATGCCTTTGATTTCTTTTTGTTGTCTGATTGCTGTGGCTAGGACTTCCAATACTCTGTTGAATAGCAGTGGTGATAGTGGACATCCCTGCCGTGTTCCTGACCTTAGGGGGAAAGCTCTCAGTTTTTCCCCATTGAGAATGATATTCGTTGTAGGTTTTTCATAGATGGCTTTTATGATATTGAGGTATGTACCCTCTATCCCTATACTCTGAAGAGTTTTGATCAAGAAAGGATGCTGTACTTTGTCAAATGCTTTTTCTGCATCTATTGAGAGGATCATATGATTCTTGTTCTTTCTTTTGTTAATGTATTGTATCACATTGATTGATTTGCGGATGTTGAACCAACCTTGCAGCCCAGGGATAAATCCCACTTGGTCATGGTGAATAATGAGTTTGGAAGTTTTCCTTCCATTTCTATAGTTTGGAACAGTTTCAGAAGAATAGGTATTCATTCTTCTTTAAATGTTTGGTATTCCCCTGGGCAGCCATCTGGCCCTGGGCTTTTGTTTTTTGGGAGATTTTTGATGAGTTCTTCAATTTCCTTAGTGGTTATAGGTCTGTTCAGGTGTTCTATTTCATCCTGGTTCAGTTTTGGTAGTTGGTACATCTCTAGGAATGCATCCATTTCTTCCAGGTTATTTAATTTGCTGGCATAGAGTTGCTCATAATATGTTCTTATAATTGTTTGTATTTCTTTGGTGTTGGTTGTGATCTCTCCTCTTTCATTCATGATTTTGTTGATGTGGGTCATTTCTCTTCTCTTTTTGATCAGTCTGGCCAGGGGTTTATCAATCTTGTTAATTCTTTCAAAGAACCAGCTCCTAGTTTCGTTGATCTGTTCTACTGTTCTTTTAGTTTCTATTTCATTGATTTCTGCTCTGATCTTTATTATTTCTCTTCTCCTGCTGGGTTTAGGCTTTATTTGCTGTTCTTTCTCCAGCTCCTTTAGGTGTAGGGTTAGGTTGTGTACTTGAGACCTTTCTTGCTTCTTGAGAAAGGCTTGTATTGCTATATACTTTCCTCTTAGGACTGCCTTTGCTACATCCCAAAGATTTTGAATAGTTGTGTTTTCATTTTCATTGGTTTCCATGTATTTTTTTAATTCTTCTTTAATTTCCTGGTTGACCCATTCGTTCTTCAGTAGGATGCTCTTTAGCCTCCATGTATTTGAGTTCTTTCTGACTTTTGTCTTGTGATTGAGCTCTAGTTTCAAAGCATTGTGGTCTGAAAATATGCAGGGAATGATCCCAATCTTTTGGTACTGGTTGAGACCTGATTTATGACCTAGGATGTGATGTATTCTGGAGAATGTTCCATGGGCACTAGAGAAGAATGTGTATTCCGTTGCTTTGGGGTGGAATGTTCTGAATATGTCTGTAAAGTCCATTTGGTCCAGTGTGTCATTTAAAGTCTTTATTTCCTTGTTGATCTTTTGCTTAGACGATCTGTCCATTTCAGTGAGGGGGGTGTTAAAGTCCCCCACTATTATTGTATTGTTGTCGATGTGTTTCTTTGCTTTTGTTATTAATTGGCTTATATAATTGGCTGCTCCCATGTTAGGGGCATAGATATTTACAATTGTTAGATCTTCTTGTTGGATAGATCCTTTAAGTATGATATAGTGTCCTTCCTCATCTCTTATTACAGTCTTTGCTTTAAAATCTAATTTGTCTGATATAAGGATTGCCACCCCAGCTTTCTTTTGGTGTCCATTAGCATGGTAAATGGTTTTCCACCACCTCACTTTCAATCTGGGGCTGTCTTTGGGTCGAAAATGAGTCTCTTGCAGACAGCATATCGATGGGTCTTGTTTTTTAATCCAGTCTGATAGCCTGTGTCTTTTGATTGGGGCATTTAGCCCATTTACAGTCAGGGTAACTATTGAAAGATAGGAATTTAGTGCCATTGTATTGCCTGTAAGGTGACTGTTACCATATATTGTCTGTGTTCCTTTCTGGTCTATGTTGCTTTTAGGCTCTCTCTTTGCTTAGAGGACTCCTTTCAAGATTTCCTGTAGGGCTGGTTTTGTGTTTGCAAATCCCTTTAGTTTTTGTTTGTCCTGGAAGCTTTTTATGTCTCCTTCAATTTTCAATGACAGCCTAGCTGGATATAGTATTCTTGGCTGCATATTTTTCTCATTTAGTGCTCTGAATATAACATGCCAGTCCTTTCTGGCCTGCCAGGTCTCTGTGGATAGGTCTGTTGCCAATCTAATGTTTCTACCCTTGTAGGTTACATATCTCTTCTCCCGAGCTGCTTTCAGGATTTTCTCTTTGTCTATGAGACTCGTAAGTTTTACTCTTAGATGTCGGGGTGTTGACCTATTTTTATTGATTTTGAGAGGGCTTCTCTGTGCTTCCTGGATTTTCATGCCTGTTTCCTTCCCCAAATTAGGGAAGTTCTCTGCTATAATTTGCTCCATTATACCTTCTGCCCCTCTCTCTCTTTCTTCTTCTTCTGGGATCCCAATTATTCTAATGTTGTTTCGTCTTATGGTATCGCTTATCTCTCGAATTCTGCCCTCGTGATCCAGTAGTTGTTTATCTCTCTTTTTCTCAGCTTCTTTATTTTCCATCATTTCATCTTCTATATTACTGATTCTCTCTTCTGCCTCATTTATTCTAGCAGTTAGCGCCCCCATTTTTGATTGCACCTCATTAATAGCCTTTTTGATTTCTACTTGGTTGGATTTTAGTTCTTTTACTTCTCCAGAAAGGGTTTCTCTAATAACTTCCATATTTTTTTCAAGCCCAGCTAATATCTTTAAAGTGATGATCTGAACTCTAGATCTGACATTGTACTAATGTCCGTATTGAGTAGGCCCCTGGCAGTCGGTACTACCTCTTGTTCTTTTTGTTGAGGTGATTTTTTCCATCTTGTCATTTTGTGCAGAGGGGAATAGATTAATGAGAGAACAAAATGCTAGCAGAGTAACAACGTCCCCAGAAAATATACTCTAAACCAACAGAAAAAACCTGAAGCAGTGGGAAAAGAAAGGGAAAGAGAGAAAAAAGAAAAAGAAAAAGATAAAAACAAAAACAAACAAAACAAAACAACACCAACAAAAAACCCAGAATGTGATCAAATATGATCAGTGCCGCACACTAGATATGGGGTGTATTTTGGTCTTTTAGAAGAAAGTGCCTCCCAAAATTTTAAAGAAAGAAAAACTTATATATGTACAAAAATAAGGGTTGATATGATGAAGGGATGGAATATGACTGTAAAGATGGAAATTATAAAAAATTTTATAAAAGGAATTGATAAGAAGTTGTTTGAAAAAAGAAAGAAGAGGATTTAAAAAAAGAAAAGAAAAGGGAGAGGATGTGATCAGGCAGGGGAATAGAAAACACCATATAGTAGAGATTTAGGGTATATTTTGATCTGTTAGAAGAAACTATCTCAAAATTTTAAAGAGAGAACAACTTATATATATAAGCCAAAAATACGGGTAACTACTATGAACGATAGAATATGACTCTAAAAATGAAAAATAAAAATGTTTTTTTTTTAAAAGAAAGGATTGATAAGATGTTGGTTGAAAAAGGGAAAAAGAAAAATTCAAAAAGAAAAAAAAAGAAAAAAAGACAGTTAAAAAAAAATTAACTTTGAAAGACTACAGAATCATGGTAAAAAAAGCCATGAATTCTATGTGCAGTAGTCCCCTAGAGCTGGAGTTCTGCCGTTCTCATTGATGGGTAAACTTGGTCTTGGCTGGCTGTTCTCGCTGATCTTCTGGGGAGGGGCCTGTTGCCGTGGTTTCCAAA
>NC_058409.1:35346847-35401880 GCF_002201575.2 Neomonachus schauinslandi | reverse complement strand
GACGAAATCCAGGTCTCCTACTCCTCCGCCATCTTGCTCCGCCCCCTAAATAAATAAAATCTTTAAAAAAAAAAAAAGAAAGGTTTCAAATACGCAACCTAACCCTACACCTAAAGGAGCTGGAGAAAGAACAGCAAATAAAGCCTAAACCCAGCAGGAGAAGAGAATTAATAAAGATTAGAGCAGAAATCAATGAAATAGAAACCAAAAGAACAGTAGAACTGATCAACAAAACTAGGAGCTGGTTCTTTGAAAGCATTAATAAGATTGATAAACCTCTGGCCAGACTTATCAAAAAGAAAAGAGAAAGGACCCAAATAAATAAAATATGAATGAAGGAGAAGAGATCACAACCAACACGGAAAAAATACAATTATAAGAACATATTATGAACAACCATATGCCAGCAAATTAGACAACCTGGAAGAAATGGATGTATTCTTAGAGATGTATAAACTACCAAAACTTAAATAGGAAGGAATAGAAAACATGAACAGACCCATAACGAGCAAGGAAATTAAAGCAGTAATCAACAATCTCCCAACAAAAAAGAGACCAGGGCCAGAGGCTTCCCAGGGGAATTCTACCAAACATTTAAAGAAAAATAATACCTATTCTTCTGAAACTGTTTCAAAAAAACAGAAATGGAAGGAAAACTTCCAAACTCTTTGTATGAGGCCAGCATTACCTGGATCCAAAAATCAGACAAAGACCCTACCAAAAAGAATTATAGACCGATATCCCTGATGGATGGGTGTTGGATGGTTGTAAAAATTCTCATCAAAATACTAGCCAATAGTATCCAACAGTACATTAAAAGGATCATTCACCACGACCAAGTGGGATTTATCCCTGGGCTGCAAGGGTGGTTCAACACCCACAAATCAATCAATGTGATACACTACATTAATAAAAGAAAGGACAAGAACCTTATGATCCTTTCAGTAGATACAGAAAAAACATTTGACAAAGTACAGCATATTTTCTTGACTACAATTCTTCACAGTTTAGGGATAGAGGGAAAATATCTCAATATCATAAAAGCCATCTACACAAAGCCCACAGTCAATATTATTCTCAATGGGGAAAAACTGAGAGCTTTTCCCCTAAGGTCATGAACACAGCAGAGATATCCACTATCACCACTGCTGTTCAACATAGTACTAGAAGTCCTAGCCTCAGCAATCAGAAAACAAAAAGAAATCAAAAGCACCCGAATTGGCAAAGAAGTCCTCAAACTCTGACTCTGCAGATGACTTGATACTCTATGTGGAAAACCCAAAAGATTCCACCCCAAAATTGCTAGAAGTCATGCAGGAATTCAGCAATGTGTCATGATATAAAATCAATGTACAGAAATCAGTTGCATTTCTGTACACCAACAACAAGACAGAAGAAAGAGAAATTAAAGAGTCAATCCCATTTACAATTGCACCCCAAAGTATAAGATACCTAGGAATAAATCTAACCAAAGAGGCAAAGGATCTGTACTCAGAAAACTATAAAATACTCATGAAAGAAATTGAAGAAGACAAAAAGAAATGGAAAAATGTTCCATACTCATGGATTGGAAGAACAAATATTGTTAAAATGTCTGTTACCCAGAGCAATCTACACATTCAATGCAATCCCTATCAAAATACCATCAACTTTTTTCACAGAGCTGGAACAAATAATCCTAAAATTTATATGGAACCAGAAAAGATCCCAAATAGCCAGAGGAATGTTGAAAAGAAAACCAAAGCTGGTCGCATCATAATTTCAGACTTCAAGCTCTACTACAAAGCTGTAATCATCAAGACAGTGTGGTACTGGCACAAAAACAGACACATAGGTCAGTGGAACAGAATAGAGAGCCCAGAAATGGACCCTCATGGGTCATGGTCAACTAATCTTTGACAAAGCAGGAAAAGATATCCAGTGGAAAAAAGGCAGTCTCTTCAACAAATGATGTTGGGAAAATTGGACAGCCACATGCAGAAGAATGAAACTAGACCATTTCCTTACACCATACACAAAAATAGACTCAAAATGGATGAAGGACCTAAATGTGAGACAGGAATCCATCAAAACCCTTGAGGAGAACACAGGCAGCAACCTCTTTGACCTTGGCCGCAGCAACTTCTTGCTAGACATGTCTCCAAAGGCAAAGGATCCAAAGGCAAAAATGAACTATTGGGACTTCACCAAGATAAAAAGCTTTTGCACAGCAAAGGAAACAGTTGATGAAACAAAAAGACAACCGACAGAATGGGAGAAGATATTTGCAAATGACATATCAGATAAAGGTCTAGTATCCAAAATCTATAAAGAACTTATCAAACTCAACACCCAAAGAACAAATAATCCAACCAAGAAATGGACAGAAGGCATGAACAGACATTTCTCCAAAGGAGAAACATAAATGGCCGACACATGAAAAAATGCTCAACATCACTTGGCATCAGGGAAATACAAATCAAGATCACAATGAGATACCACCTCACACCAGTCAGAATGGCTAAAATTAACAAGTCATGAAATGACAGATGTTGGCAGGGATGCGGACAAAGGGGAACCCTCCTACACTGTTGGTGGGAATGCAAGCTGGTGCAGCCACTCTGGAAACCAGTATGGAGGTTCCTCAAAAAGTTTAAAATAGAGCTACCATATGATCCAGCAATTGCACTACTGGGTATTTACCCCAAAGATACAAAAGTAGGGATCTGAAGGGGTACGTGCACCCCGATGTTTATAGCAGCAATGTCCACAATAGCCAAACTATGGGAAGAGTCCAGATGTCCATCCACAGATGGATAAAGAAGAGGTGGAATATATATACAATGGAATACTACTCAGCCATCAAAAAAATTGAAATCTTGCCATTTGCAATGACATGGATGAAACTAAAGGGTTTTATGCTAAGCGAAATAAATCTATCAGGGAAAGGCAATTATAGGATCTCACTGATATGCGGAATTTAAGAAACAAAACAGGATCATGGGGGAAGAGAGGAAAAAAATGAAACAAGACAAAACCAGAGAGGGAGACAAACCATAAGAGACTTTTAATCATGTGAACTAAACTGAGGGTTGCTGGAGGGGAGGGATGTGGGGGGATGGGGTAACTGGGTGATAGACATTAAGGAGGGCACATGATGTAATGAGCATTGGGTATTATATAAGACTGATGAATCTCTGACCTCTACCTCTGAAACCAATAATACATTATATGTTAATTAATTGAATTTAAACTTAAAAAATGGAAAAAACATATAAATTTAAAAGGGAATTCAGGTTCCAATTGGGGGAGACTAGCAAAAAATATGTAAACAAATTACTGAATAATACAATTAATTCTTCGAAGAGAGTGAAACTAGGAAATATATATTGGGTTGGAAGGATGTACAATTTTGTATAGAGTGGTCAAGGAAAACTTTTCTGAGGAGTTGACATTTCATCACTGATCTAGATAATGTGAAAAAAGAGTCATATGAAGATTTTTGAGCAAGAAATTTCCAGATAGAGGAAACATTTGGAGAAAGATAAAAGCACTAATATTATCTTGTGTGGCTGGATTTGAGTGGATGAGGGACTGCTGATAGCTTTCTGGAAAAAATGTTCTAATAAGACTAGCTTGCCAGGTGATGGCTTTTGTTAGCCTTTTGATTCCTTGTGTACACTCCAGCCTGCTAAATCAAAAAAGTATTTCAGTAGAGTTAGGAGCATTAGGAATGTCATTTTTTTGAGCATTTCATTGAGACTATTAAATTCGATCAATGAAACATCTATGGATATATCTCATTCTGAGTCATCCATGAGTCCTCATTTGTTGGAAGAAAGAGGAGACAAGATTGGTAACTGAGCATGGTGTGCTGATTTATGGGGCACAGAGATAGGCTGAGGTTTGTGAGAATGTAGACACAACAGGAATAGTCAGGGTACATCAGCAGCCTAAGAACTGTGTGGAACAAGATGATGAAACAAATTATAATGTATTATTATTATTATTTTGGTCCTGGTATGTTACTTGACATAGTTTAAAGAAGGAATACTATTGTCCGGAACTGTCAAATCCTCTCAACAATGCTTAGTGACAAGTGAACTTCCCTGTTACCTTCCAGACTCTCACTTAGTTCATTTTCCAGGGCGGAGGGTGGGGGGGGGTTGACAAATCACATGTTTGTCAACTGAGCAATACTCCAAATTCTTGTTATTTTTTTCCCTTCACCCATATTTTCCCAAGTGTCAGAATTTTCCGTGGGAAACAATTGGACCTATTCTGAAGGCATAAATGTGCATGCAAATCAGAATTGGAGACACAAATATAGAGCTATTAGTGTCTTAGGGGACCTGTTCTGATTATTTATGCTCAGGTTACTCCTTGGAAACAAGAATGAACTCTGAGAGAATTTGTGGATGGAAAACATCACAAAAACCTCTTCTAATAATTGTGAAACATATATCCTCTCACAATTTCATTAAAATCCTTTTCTCCTACTCTGTCCTCAACATATCCACGTAAGTTGATTTAGGTAAAGTCTGCACAAGTAAATTCAAGTAGAGAGGTGAGGTAAATCATACACATATTTTAGAAATAGAAAAAGTACTATTTAGGAAAGGAAAAAAAAAACCTACCCATTTTGGCCTGGGTATCTAGAGGGCCTTTTTTTAATATACCACTTGTACTTATCAGGGAGCCACTTACTTATTCTACTTTGTCAGACTAATTTTTTTTTATGTCTTAACTGTTTTTGGGATTTAGTACACGCAGTCAGATTTCCCAGGCCCAGTGGATTTTCATTGATCCCAGAAAATTCACCATAGCAAGGTTTTGAAAGATCATCCTATCCTACAGTTCCATTTAGATCCAAATACTGAAACCTTTGATCAAGGCCACTCCATATGACAGTGGTAGAGAGAGGCCAGGCATTTCCAGCCAGTGCTTTGTCCCCCATCCCAGAATAACTCCATCTAACTGTCTTTATGGTCTCGTTTGGATTTGGTTATTCGGATACATTCTTGCTGCTGCATGCTAAGCCCGAGTACAGCAAGCACACAGGTTCTTAATCTCAAAGAGGTTAAAGGCCCCCTTCAGGGATTTTTCTCTATATACCCACATGTGAATCTATGGACAGTTTGATCTATGTGTAAGTCACTATTATGTGTAAATGCTTCAGCTTAGTTTTCTCCAGAAAGATAGCAAGAATCCAACAGTAAAAATCTTTTAAGATTATGCTGTGTAGTCCAACAATTTTCTGTTTCCTTCCTATATTTATTTACCACTGACAGGTCATAGATTAATATTTGCTTTTGGGAATTTTAAGAACTGACATTTTAGAAGACTTTCAGTTTGGTGGGTTGTAGTCAGGTGGTTAGGGTATACAGAGGATCAGAAACAGGCAGAGCTTTTGCCACATGGCAATTGATATCTATGAAATATATAATTTGGTGACATCCAAGTGTTGTCTGTAAATGCCATAAAATTTCAGTTTTAGGCAAATAACTAAAAGGCTTAACTCTGCTCTCCAGGAAGTATTCCTCTCCTCTATCTGCAGTCTTTCTGGAGAAATAGACTGGTCAACTAATGTACCGTTTACGCCTTTCATTTCATTCCTTCAACATTCAGCAAATATTTATTTAATACTGCTGAGTATTTGACACTATTATAGAAGCCAAAGACCCAGCAGTAGATAACACAAATTCCCTGTCCTCAGGAAGCTGGCATTCTGGTCAGGAAGCAGGAAAGTAAAACAAGAAAAATATTATAAAGGATTCAAAGGCAAAATAATTAGACAAATACATAACTTCTTTTAGTATGGATCTTGGCATGGATTGTTTAGAGCTTGGCAAATTATCCATTTGCTAGAAATTGGAATCCAGTAGCTGTAATGCATCCCCCAGATACCAAAAATCTCATCAAATCATCACCAGAATCCAGAAACTTAAAGGGCTATGGAAAGAGAGAGCATTTCAATTGGGGTATTGACAGAATACTTCTCTTTACATTTATTTCAAGCCAAATAATTTTCCTTCCAGTTTTGTTTACATTTGGTACTTGCATCAAGCTCTTATTTTCTTCTGATAACCCATTAACTTAAAAGTAGCTCTTATGAAGCAATAGTGACTTTTCCATTACTGAGTATCTGTTTCAAAGTCATTTAATCTTCCAAGCAGAATTTGTTGTGTGAAGTTTTCTGCAGCCAAGAATAATTTATTTGCAAATGTAGCAATACCATACAATCAGCCAAACAAGATTGAGTTTTTTTTCTCCAAATATTCTACTGAAAGTTTAAATGTTTCTAGTCAATGTTTCATTAGAATTTGAATAGGTATGTGCAGCTACTCAAAATGTTCTCTGATAGTGAAATATTGTTTGGGTAACAGCATCCTGTAAACATAAAACCTCCTTTGAGAATACCAACACATTCCAATGTTCTACTCAAGACAAATATTATTTGGAAGGTAACACTGCTTAAATGAAAGAATATGATTCAGCTTATGATTATATTACTTTGTACTAAAGACTAATTAATTTGAAAATGTAGGTATAAAGAAAAAGATACATCCTTGTATAATTAAAAATATTAAATTATTAAAAATTATTAAAAATTCTCTTCACTCTGCTTTAGCAGAGTTTTTTTGAGTGTTACTCATAAAAAGCTGTACAAAATATTAAAAGTTGAAGGAAAATTTTTAAATGACCCATAAGGTCATAAGCTCTGTCATTACACTCACACAATTAGCATAAATGAAACTTAAAAGTTTACCTATGAATGTGTCATAACACTTAGGTAGTTTGCCTGTTTTGCATGGCTAGTCCCTCAGTAGCTGTTATGAGATTGATTTTACTTGCTATCAAATATAGAGAAGCTGTCACAATAAGCTTGTAACAAGTCAAAAACTGGAGGCAACAGTTGCCCTAATTTGGATGCTAATACAGTTGACCCTTGAACAAATGGGAGTTAGGAACAGCGGTTAGGAGCACTGATAACCCACACAGTCAAAAATCCACATGTAACTTTTGACTTCCCCCAAACTTAACTAGTAATAGCCTACAGTTAACCATAAGCCTTACTGATAACATGCATTTATTGAGAAACAAATCCACATGTAAGTGGACCCATGCATTTAAAACCCATGTTGTTCAAGGGTCAAATGTACATTTATTTTGGGGACCTTGAGTTATTCAGTCTCTAGAACTTTGATCCATCTCATGAGTATTAACAATGATAACCAGTTATCAGTGTCAACCAGGTAATATATTCCATGTTCTTTCTTATGGTGGTAATATGTTTGTGCTGAACTAACCACATCCCTTTCTCTGGTTCTTCTTGAGTTCATTATGTGTGGCTACAATCAATAATGCAGGAATTATTTATTTGAAGAACTAACTGATCTCTTTGATGGAGGGAAAAAAACAGATCCACATCTATGAATGTTACAAATGAAGGTCTAAAGATTTAAATTAAGAGGGGGAGAGTTTGAAGAAGGGTGACACTTGGTATGATATTGAAACATAAACAAATTTATCATGATCTATTTCAGGTGGATGCTGACTTCCAGCCATCAAGCCCTGTCCATGTCTTAAACAGTCTGTTCCTTTCACGATAGTCAAGAAAAGCACATAAATAAGAATATCTTTCAAAGATTTTTGCCCAGGATTTATCACTGATACATCATGAGAACAAACATGATTATGTCTATTTTCATGGTTTTCTTGGTGTCACAAAAGTATTTAGTAAGCCTACATTCACCATATGACTCTCATTTTTTCCCCTTAGTCCTAGATCCTTGACCTACAGCAGTTAGGATATCCTTTGGCAGAATATGTTCTATTAATCATTTATCCAACCACTTCAAAAATATTATTTCTTTCTTTTTTTGTTATATGTATATTTTTTACTAGAATATTATGTAAACCTTTATTTTTTAAAATTTGTTTCTTATGTTAGTCACCACACAGTACATCATTAGTTTTTGATGTAGGGTTTCATGATTCATTGTTTGCGTTTAACACCCAGTACTCCATGCAATATATGCCCTCCTTAATACCCATCACCAGGATAACCCATCCCCCCACCCCCTCCCCTCTAAAACCCTCAGTTTGTTTCTCGGAGTCCATAGTCTCTCATGGTTCATCTCACTCTCCGATTCCCGCCCCCCTTCATTTATCCCTTCCTTCTCCTAATGTCCTCCGTGCTATTCCTTATCTTCCACAAATAAGTGAAACCATGTGATAATTGACTTTCTCTGCTTGACTTATCTCACTTAGTATAATCTTCTCCAGTTCCATCCATGTTGATGCAAAAGTTGGGTGTTCATCCTTTCTGATGGCTGAGTAATATTCCATTGTATATATAGACCACATCTTCTTTATCCATTCGTCTGTTGAAGGGCATCTCGGCTCTTTCCACAGTTTGGCTATTGTGGACATTGCTGCTATGAACATATTAATATGAGGTTCTGAGCCATGCTTTGAGGACACAAAAATGAGCAATCAGAAACTTGCTTTTAGGGAATCAGGACATAAAGATAAAGTGAATCATGACAGCAATGTCATGAGGTTGTGATAGTGGTATGAATGTGGCTTGTGGGAAATATATAGTAGAAAGTGCTTACCTATACCTGAAGATATCAGAGAAGGTGTCCTTTCTGTATGTGAGCTGAAACTTGAAGGGTAGATAGAACCCTGAAGATGATCAAATCTCCCAGTGTTTCCTTTCCCATCCTCCATTTTTTTTTCTTATGAAAAGCTTCAAATATTTAACACATCAACACATTATCATGCCTAGAAGATAATTCCCGGCTTGGCTTTCCTTCCTTTCTTCATTTAACATATATTTATTAGTCATTTAAGGTATTCCCAGCACTATACTAGGCACGGAAAACAGTAGTGAATGAGACAGACATGGACCCATTCTTGTGGAATGTATGTTCCAGAAAGGAAACTGACCATAAATATGTTATAACCTAAGTGCCTATTTAGTCCTGATTGTGTTGAGCATGATGCATGAGGGTTACAAAGTGTTCTGAATCCATGTAATAGGGGACCTGGGATAATCTGGGGGGGGTGTGGCCAAAGAAATCCCCTGGAAAGCTCAATTTTCAGTTGAAATCTGAAACATGATTTAGAATTTTTTAGCCACAAAGTGGGGAGGAAGGTGAATGGGAGGTTGCTTTCCTGACAAGAAGGCAGCTTAAGTGAAGTCTTCAGAAACAGATTGAAGACCAGGCAGTGTAAGCCAGAAGTCAGAAAAGATGTAAAAGAGTGATTGAAGAAGGACCCATAGCAGGGCCAGTATTATGAGGAGCCTTGTGGGTCATTTCATTCACTTCACTTCACTTCACATAATCTCTACACCCAACGTGGGGCTTGAACTCAGGATCCCAATATCAAGAATCACATGTCCTTACAAATGGGCCAGCCAGGCACCCCATCTTGTGGGTCATTTTAAAAGAGCTGGACAAAAGGGGAAAAGCCAAAGATTTTAAGGGTTGCATGGGGGATGGGAAACACAGAATGAGATCTCCAATCTGTGTGTAAAAAAATAGTCTTCTGGCTGTTGTTTGGAGATTTGATCAAAGGAAAATTCTTTTGGGGCCTTTTACCCACCAGTCTGTGTTCCTTAAAGAATGCTGAACATAAGATTAAATGGATAAAGTCTCAACAGGGATTAGAGCTTTGTTTCTGGCATCTGGCTCTTGTTAGCTCTTCTAAGAGATTCGATAGTCAGCAGAAGACACCCATTGGGGCAGGCATCTTTGGGAAACATCATGGAAATTGTATGAGGCTTCCTCTCCAACCTCATTTAGAAAGCACTTAGAACTGCTTTTGTAACAGAATAAACCAAACTACCTTTGTGTTCCTGCTTTTCGTTTTACACATTTGCAAATGTATTCTCTCCACTGGGTATCCAGCCTCCAACACTAAAGACCTTCTCTGGACAATGGATGTGTATTTGGGCACTGTGAAACTGAATGCAGCAATTTATCCATGCCACCCGGTGTTGATTTCATTCTAGCTGTTTTTATTGCCAAACGCTACTCTAAACTTTAGCTAAGGTATATTTGAGGATGTAAACTTATCCCACAGGCTCTAATTATGGGAGAAAGCTTTACTTAAACACACTATTAGTCTCAACTTGATTACTGGAACAGGCTAATTGATATTCCAGATTCCAGTTTCCACCTGCTGATACCTTCTACAAATAAAGCTGGACCAGCCATGGACAGAATTGTGCAGTCATGAGTCAAAAAAATCCTTTCTGTACCTTATTCCTTCCTTTCATTTCTTATTTCCTCCCAGGTACAAAAGTCCCTGTAAGGTGCCTACTGAGGATCCCAAAAGGATCATTGGTCCCAGGCACCATGAACTACTACCTTCCTTCTTTCTTTCCTCCAAAACTTATTTGTTCTGGATCACATTCTCTCAATCTCTAAACCTAAGCAAGATTAAATGATATGTGGTTTTGAGCTAAAGTGTGAAGGATTGATTATAATTTATAATGCCACCTTCTCAGAAAACATTTGCTTTTTTTAACATCAGGTTTTAAGAGTTTTAACAAAGTTTTGAGTAGGATAGCACTATCAAATAATGCAGCATAAATATAAGGGAGATGACATAAAGTGGAGGACATTTCCCCCATGTCTTTCATGTAAGAGCACTATTGATTATTTGGGTAGTGTTGTAAAGGTTTATGAACTATTTCTACATTGGTATGTAATCCTTTTAACAGTCTTGTAGGTGGGTAATGAGAGGACTGAGGTAAGAATATTTACTTGAGTCCATCCACTGTGCATAACAATAAGATAAGGATAAGAATCATCTTAATGGAATTCAGATTATTGTTAGACCAGGCAATAAGAACATCATATTTATTTACTCTTATGCCAGCTCTTAAAACAAAAAGACACATGGATCAAAATTAGTGTAATAGTATGGTAAAGAGAAATCGTGATCTAGAAAGAGATGTGTAGGATTATGATGATGATTAAGTACAAAACTGACTTACCAGCTTTTGGAAGCCAACTCAAAAACAGAAAAGTGATGGATCTCTTAATATTACAGTCAGGAAGAATAGATATTGGTAAGGGGTGTCAACATAGGTTTATTTTCTTGGCACAAAATTTTGAAAATGTCTTCCTCACCCAATATTTTACAGAATGAAAACTAAATGATGAAATGTGCAATTTTCTGAGGAGCTGTTATTTTACAAATAAAATGTAATTGGATGGTAGGCCTCTCCATTCTAGATTCCAGCTTAGGACACTTTAAGGATTTGTTCCTGTGTCATCTGGTTGGATCTTAGTCAGTCCTTTTTCTTTGTTTCTATGTGAGATCTCTCCTATAATTCTCTGTTGGCCACATTCCTGCCTCCCCACTATTCATACAGACTGTTGTTCTTTCCCACTGCTCTGTTGTCTGCCCTCATACTCTTTACCTTAGAAATACCAGGACTGGCCTCCTATTGCCACCTATTATAGGCTGCCCACATAGCAGTGCTGACCTACTCTTGAATCCAAAGAATCCCTGGGCGTCTGTTTTCCTCATTAGTTCCACATTATCCTCTCTATTTCCATCTGTTCATTACTTTCCTGATGGGTAGCTTGCTATTGGGGAAGGAGATCCTGATGGAGTATGGCTGGATTCCTAGCCATAATAGTTCTTTCAGCTTTACTGGGGCTTCCAACACCTTCAGAAGTGCCAGATTTCATTTACCTTGGTGTATCTGATTTCTTTGTCATTTGCACCCATTCTCTCAGGAATTCTGCTTTTTTCAAGCTTCTGCCTCAGTCTGTCCAATATATTTGTATGAGATTGACCATCACTGTGAACATGCTTTAAGTATATGCCCCTGAGGCTCTTTTGGACCAAGGGGAGTAGGGGTCATGGCTTGCTAGCATGATGTTACATGACTTAACATACCAGCATACCTGAGCCTGAGCTCCACCCCAGCTGGGATCCTGTTGCAAAAGGAAGCAGAAGTGGATTTCCAAAGTTCCTTTTCTTATAGCAACTTCTGATAACAATCTTTAAAGAGCAGTTCAGTGAGGAGTGTTCTATGAGGATAATGTGTAACAAATATATAGACCTCTAGCTTTCTAACTAGATCCAAAGAATGACATTTCAATTGTCACAGGAGTGAATGGATAGTTCTGAACCATGCTTGCTTTTGTGGATTTGGAAAAATTGATTCTGCATCTTATTTCTATCACATGGTCATAATTGATGTTGTGTTAATCTGGGAAGAACAAAGGAAACTTCATTTTCTTGTTGAGGTTCCTAGTGGTCATTTGCAGAGAAATTCTAAACAATGTCTTTCTTAATGGGCGATCTCATTTCCTGCAGCCTTGCTCTTGATTGAATGTGGTACATCTGAGAACAGGGGGAGATTAATAGAGAATGACCGTGGTTTATTCTGAGTGGGCAGCTGTGATGGATGGAATGCCACTGGGTGCATTACACTAGGTTTTCTGACCAATCCGGTTTCTGACAATATGCTGTCCAGAGTATTGATTATGCTAACCTCTAGTTGTAAATTCCTGCCTGGAGTGAAGACTTGCAATAAGGCCCATTTGTCAAGGGCAAGCTTAATCAAATATTATAATTGGCATTAATGAGTACTCAGTAAAAGAACAGGATTGGAGTACCAGTTAAAGATTGGTCCAGGTCAGTGCCTCCATCCGTCATCACCATCTGGAAGGGAAGCTGACAGCTGAGCAGGGAATTAGGAGAGTTGCTGCTGGGATACTTCCCTTCTTGATAGGCAGGTGCCCACAGTCCTCATTATGAATTATGTTTAGATTGAGTGGATGACCTTTTTGGCATGGATCAGTACTATCATCCTTTAATCTTCTTTTATGGGAAATCCATTCAAAAGGTAATCTAAAAGCTTACAAAGAGAAGCAGGGGACCAGTTTAAACTTAATTCCAGAACCTTGGATTTGTCAATCACAATTTTGCAGGTATTTTGCTTGCATATTTGGGAAGTAAAATCAAGATGTCTCTCTACTTCTCCACCCAAGAATTGCTGCCAAAAATGCAGAAGGTGTCAGATACCTTGGTGGCTCAGTTGGTTAAGTGGCCACTCTTGGTTTTGGCTCAGGTTGTGGTCTCAGGGCAGTAAGACTGAGCCCTGCATCTGGCTCCATGCTCAGCATGGAGCCTTCTTGAGAGTCTCTCTCTCTTCCTCCCCCATTCTGCTCCTCCCTCCACGTGTGTGCAAACGTGCTCTCTCTTTCTTAAATAAATAAATAAATAAATAAATAAAAATAAATAAATAAATAAATAAAATCTTTAAAAAAACACACAACATTGAGGGGGTCATTCTCCCTCTCATGGGATTCCTCTTTTGGGTACTATCTGTGTTTTAGTTCCATTACATTACAGAGGTGACATCTCTCTTCATTGGCTTTCATCTGCTCTCCTTTTGGTCATGCTCATCCATGAGGCTAGAGTTAATGTGGGCTAACAGCTGTTTGCACCTGAGAAAGAAACAGTCCTATCTTTCTCTGTCCCTTGTTGTTTTTGCTTGTTTATTTTTGGTTTTGTTTTGTACCACTAATGAGAGGCAAAACAGTTGAGCCTTTGCTATCTCTGTAAGACGTCTGTTCTGCAAGCCTTGTCCCACCTTCTTAGAAGGGCCAACAGAAGCCAGATTGAGTCCTAGGAAAAGGGAAACCTAGAACTCTCAAAGAGTAAAGGCATCCTTCTGATCCATGTAATCTAGTATAGTATACAAGGGCAAGGGACCAAAACCCAAGCCTGTGATAAAGTTTTAGTTTGCCTGGCCTTGTCTTTGTGTCTATATATCCTTTGTGAATCCCTACTTCTTTTGTGTCCTAGTTATCTTTCAATTTTTATATCCCTAACATACTGGGATCTCATAAATACATAAGGTTTCATTATGAATATTGGCAGCATTCTAAGAACCTGCCAAATGTTACCTGATTTTTTAATGCCCACTTCATTATGCTTTGAGTTTTCTGAGAGATTATTACTTTTACCCTTAATATAATTCACTCTCCTCATTGAAATAAGTTCTCTGCAAAAGATATAGTTCATAAAGCCAAAGGAGATTGTCCCATTCGTAAATTCCCAGACCTTTCCTTCCTCATTTTTGAATAGATATTTGTGGTTCTTGTTGTGTCACTCTAAGGATGTATGGAACATCAGAAATCCATGTCTTCATATATATTGTACTTCATTGGCTGATAGGAGCAATATCATTCAGAAAGACCATCCAGTCATGCATTTTTTTCATCCAAAAATGATTAACTTTTTCTCATATGTGCCAAGCATTGTGCTAAGTGCAGGTGATGTGGTCACAAAGAAAGTTAAGGTCCCCATACTTATGGAATATAACATTCTGAGTTAATGTTAAATTACAATTTGTGCTAAGAAAAGACTGTGGAAAAGGCACAATACCTAATCTTTCAAAGAATTTCAGAGAGTAAATGATTGTATGTTAAATTCTTCAGTGGGTAATTTGAGTATATGCATTAGAGCACCTATACACTCAAACTACAACTGCTTTTTGGTCTCACAGCCAAGTTAGTTAGGAAAAACCACCTCCTCACACTTAAGCCAGTATGTCCAGAGCCATAAATAAGTTGTTTCTGCACACAATAAAATGTTGCTATGTAGGAAGTTTTCATTAGAACCTTCTGGCATAGAGTAGGTACATGATGCATTTTTAGTGTTATTAACAGTATTTATAGTGCTAATAATAATTGCTACATTTATATGCCTACGATGTAGCACTGTGCTAGACAAGGTACTTACCACCTCAGGTAACTTGCAGAACAATTTTATAATATAGATGTCATTATCCAGATTTCACAGATCAGGTTCTAAGAGATTAGTTTATTTTCAGTAACAACTTTAGTAAATAGCAGAACTTGGATTTAAATAAAAAACTGCCAGACTTGAAAGTCTGTGTTCTTTCTGTTGGATTCCTTTGTTCTCAATGTCTAGGCAACCATCTTCTTGTTGGGATCTTTAAGCGTGGATATGAATGTAGGCGTGGCCTGCTGCCTCTGACTTCCATAAATTCCCAATGTTCTTTTGTGTTTTTATTTTTATTAACATATACTATTTGTTTCAGGGGTACAGGTCTGCGATTCTCAGTCTTACACAATTCACAGCACTCACCATAGCACATACCCTCCCCAGTGTTCATCACACAGCCACCCCATCCCCCCTATCCTCCTCCACTCCAGCAACCCTCAGTTTGTATCCTGAGATTAAGAGTCTCTTATGGTTTGTCTCCCTCTCTGGTTTCATCTTGTTTCATTTTTCCCTCCCTACCCCTATGATCCTCTGTCTTGTTTCTCAAATTCCTCATATCAGTGAGATCATATGATAATTGTTTTTCTCTGATTGACTTATTTCGCTTAGCATAATACCCTCTAATTCCATCCACGTCATTGCAAATGGCAAGATTTTTTTTTGATGGCTGCATAATATTCCATTGCATATATCTACCACATCTTTATCCATTCATCTGTTAATGAATGTCTAGGCTCTTTCCATAGTTTGGCTATTATGGACATTGCTGCTATAAACATTGGGATGCACGTGCCCCTTTGGATCACTACATTTGTATCTTTGGGGTAAATACCCAGTAGTGCAACTGGCAGATTGTAGGGTAGCACTATTTTCAACTTTTTGAGGAACCTCCATACTGTTTTCCAGAGTGGCTGCACCAGCTTGCATTCCCACCAACAGTGTAGGAGGGTTCCCCTTTCTTCTCATTCCCGCCAACATCTGTTGTTTCCTGACTTCTTAATTTTAGCCATTCTGACTGGTGTGAGGTGGTATCTCATTGAGGTTTTGATTTGGATTTCCCTATGCCGAGTGATGTTGAACACTTTTCATGTGTCTGTTGGCCATTTGGATGTCTTCTTTGGAAAAACGTCTGTTCATGTCTTCTGCCCATTTCTTGATTGGATTATTTGTTCTCTGGGTGTTGAGTGTGATAATTGGCTGTCCAATTTTCCCAATACCATTTGTTGAAGAGACTGTCTTTTTTCCGTTGGACATTCTTTCCTGCTTTCCTGCTTTCCTGCTTTGTCGAAGATTAGTTGACCATGACCTATGAGGGACAATTTCTGGGCTCTCTATTCTGTTCCACTGACCTATGTGTCTGTTTTTGTGCCAGTATCATACTGTCTTGATGATTACAGCTTTGTAACAGAGCTTGAAGTCCAGATTTGTGATGCAACCGGCTTTGCTTTTCTTTTTCAACCTTCCTCTGGCTATTCAAGGTATTTTCTGGTTCCATACAAATTTTAGGATTATTTGTTCCATTTCTTTGAAAAAAGTGGATGGCATTTTGATGGGGATTGCTTTGAATGTGTAGATTGCTCTAGGTAGCATTGACATCTTCACAATATTGGTTCTTCCAATCCATGAGCATGGAACATTTTTCCATTTCTTTGTGTCTTCCTCAGTTTCTTTCATGAGTATTTTATAGTTTTCTGAGTACAGATTCTTTGCCTCTTTGGTTAGATTTATTCCTAGGTATCTTACGGTTTTGGGTGCAATTGTAAATGGGATCGACTCCTTAATTTCTCTTTCTTCTGTCTTGTTGTTGGTGTATAGGAATGCCACTGACTTCTGTGCATTGATTTTATATCCTGCCACTTGACTGAATTCCTGTATGAGTTCTAGCAGTTTTGGGATGGAGTCTTTTGGGTTTTCCACATAAAGTATCATATCATCTGCAAAGAGTGAGAGTTTGACTTCTTTGCCGATTTGGATACCTTTGATTTCTTTTTGTTGTCTGATTGCTGTGGCTAGGACTTCTAGTACTGTGTTGAATAGCAGTGGTGATAGTGGACATCCCTGCTGTGTTCCTGACCTTAGGGGGAAAACTCTCAGTTTTTCCCCATTGAGAATGATATTTGCTTTGGGGTTTTCATAGATGGCTTTTATGATATTGAGGTATGTATCCCTACACTATGAAGAGTTTTGATCAAGAAAGGATGCTGGATCATATGGTTCTTGTTCTTTCTTTTATTAATGTATTGTATCACATTGATTGATTTGCAGATGTTGAACAAACCTTGCAGCCCAGGAATAAATCCCACTTGGTCATGGTGAATAATCCTTTTAATGTACTGTTGGATCCTATTGGCTAGTATTTGGTGAGAATTTTTGCATCCATGTTCATCAAGGATATTGGTCTATAATTCTCCTTTTTGATGGGGTCTTTGGATTTGGGATCAAGGTAATGCTGGCCTCATAAAATGAGTGGAAGTTTTCCTTCCACTTCTATTTTTTGGAACAGTTTCAGAAGAATAGGTATTAATTCTTCTTTAAATGTTTAGTCGAATTCCCCTGGGAAGCCTCTGACCCTGGTCTCTTGTTTGTTGGGAGATTTTTATTACTGCTTCAATTTCCTTAGTGGTTATAGGTCTGTTCAGGTTTTCTATTTCTTCCTGGTTCAGTTTTGGTAGTTGACACATCTCTAGGAATGCATCCATTTCTTCCAGATTGTCTAATTTGCTGGCATATAGTTGCTCATAATATGTTCTTATGATTGTTTGTATTTCTTTGGTGTTGGTTGTGATCTCTCCTCTTTCATTCATGATTTTATTTATTTGGATCCTTTCTCTTTTCTTTTTGGTAAGACTGGCCGGGGGTTTATCAGTCTTATTAATTCTTTCAAAGAACCAGCTCCTAATTTCCTTGATCTGTTCAACTGTTCTTCTGGTTTCTATTTCATTGATTTCTGCTCTGCTCTTTATTATTTCTCTTCTCCTTCTGGGTTTAGGTTCTATTTGCTTAACCAGCTGAGCCACTCAGGAGCCCTTAGGCTTTATTTGCTGTTCTTTCTCCAGCTCCTTTAGGTGTAGGGTTAGGTTGTGTATTTGAGAACTTTCTTGTATCTTGAGAAAGGCTTGTATTGCTATATACTTTCCTCTTACAACTGTCTTTGCTGCATCCCAAAGATTTTGAACAGTTGTGTTTTCATTTTCATTGGTTTCCATGAATTTTTTAAATTCTTCTTTAATTTCCTGGTTGACCCATTTGTTCTTTAGTAGGATGCTCTTTAGCCTCCATATTTTTGAGTTCTTTCTGACTTTCCTTTTGTGATTGAGTTCTAATTTCAAAACATTGTGGTCTGAAAATATGCAGGGAATGATCCCAAACTTTTGGTAACAGTTGAAACCTGATTTGTGACCTAGGATGTGATCTCTTTTGGAGAATGTTCCATGGGCACTAGAGAAGAATGTGTATTCTGTTGCTTTGAGATGGAATGTATCTGTGAAGTCCATTTGGTCCTGTGTGTCATTTAAAGCCTTTATTTCCTTGTTGATCTTGTGCTTAGATGATCTGTCCATTTCAGTGAGGGGGGTGTTAAAGTCCCCCACTGTTATTATATTGTTGTTGATGTGTTTCTTTGCTTTTGTTATTAATTGGCTTATATAATTGGCTGCTCCCATGTTAGGGGCATAGATATTTACAATTGTTAGATCTTCTTGTTGGATAGACCCTTTAAGTAGGATCTAGTGTCCTTCCTCATCTCTTATTATAGTCTTTGGTTTAAAATCTAATTTGTCTGATTAAGGATTGCCACCCCAGCTTTCTTTTGGTGTCCATTAGCATGGTAAATGGTTTTCTATCCCCTCATTTTCAATCTGTGGGTGTCTTTGGGTCTAAAATGAGTCTCTTGCAGACAGCATATGGATGGGTCTTGTTTTTTTATCCAATCAGATACCATGTGTCTTTTGATTGGGACATTTAGCCCATTTACATTCAGGGTAACTATTGAAAGATAGGAATTTAGTGCCATTGTATTGCCTGTAAGGTGACTGTTACTGTATATTGTCTGTGTTCCTTTCTGGTTTATGTTACTTTTAGGCTCTCTCTTTGCTTAGAGGAACCTTTTCAAGATTTCTTGTAGGGCTGATTTTGTGTTTGCAAATTCCTTTAGTTTTTGTTTGTTCTGGAAGCTTTTTGTCTGTCCTTCTATTTTCAATGACAGCCTAGCTGTATACTGTATTCTTGGCTGCATATTTTTCTCATTTAGTGCTCTGAATCTATCCTGCCAGTCCTTTCTGGCCTGCCAGGTCTCTGTGGATAGGTCTGTTGCCAATCTAATATTTCTACCATTGTAGGTTACAGACCTCTTGTCCTGAGCTGCTTTCAGGATTTTCTTTTGTCTCTGAGACTTGTAAGTTTTACTATTAAATGTCATGGTGGGGGCGCCTGGGTGGCTCAGTCGTTAAGTGTCTGCCTTCGGCTCAGGTCATGATCCCAGGGTGCTGGGATTGAGCCCCACATTGGGCTCCCTGCTCGGCGGGAAGCCAGCTTCTCCCTCTCCCACTCCCCCTGCCTGTGTTCCCTCTCTCGCTGTGTGTCTGTCAAATAAATAAATAAAATCTTTCAAAAAAAAAAAAGTCAGGGTGTTGGCCTATTTTTACTGATTTTGAGTGGGGTTCTCTGTGCGTTTTGGATTTTGATGCCTGTTTCCTTCCCCAAATTAGATAAGTTCTCTGCTATAATTTGCTCCAGTATACCTTCTGCCCTCCCCTTTCTTCTTCTTCTGGGATCCCAGTTATTCTAATATTGTTTCATCTTATGGTATCACTTATCTCTTGAATTCTCCCCTCGTGAACCAGTAGTTTTTATCTCTCTTTTTCTCAGCTTCTTTATTTTCCATTATTTGGTCTTCTATATCACTGATTCTCTCTTCTGCCTCATTTATCCTAGCAGTTAGCGCCCCCATTTTTGATTGCACGTCACTAATAGCTTCTTTGATTTGGACTTGGTTAGATTTTAGTTCTTTTATTTCTCCAGAAAGGGTTTCTCTAATATCTTCCATGCTTTTTTCAATTGCAGCTAGTATCTTTATAATTGTCATTCTGAACTCTAGTTCCTACATCTTACTAATGTCCGTATTGTTTAGGTCCCTGGCAGTTGGTACTGTCTCTTGTTCTTTTTTCTGAGGTGAGTTTTTCTGTCTTGTCATTTTGTCCAGAGAAGAACAGATGAATGAGAGAGCAAAATGCTTAAAGGGTAACAATGACCCCAGAAAAATATACACTAAATAAATCAGAAGAGACCTGCAACCAGGGGGGAAAAGAAAAAAAAAAAAGAATATGATTAGGCTGGTGAATAGTACAGAGCCACACACTAGATTTTGGGTGTTTTTTGGTCTGTTACAAGAAATTACTTCCCAAAATTTTAAAGAAAGAAAAACTTATATACAAAAATAAGGGAAATTATGATGAAGGTATGGAATATGACTGTAAAGATGAAGATTAAAAAAAGATTTTAGAAAAAGAATTGATAAGAAGTTAGTTGAAAAAAGAAAGAAGAAAATTTAAAAAAAAGAGAGAGAATGTGATCAGGCAGGAGACTAGAACAAAGCCATATAGTAGATTTAGGGTATATTTTGGTCTGTTAGAAGAAACTGTATCCAAAAATTTTAAAAGAGAAAAACGTATATATATACTAAAAAATAAGTTAAATACAATGAAGGGATACAATATGAGTGTAAAAATGAAAATTAAAAAAGATTTTAAAAATGGAATTGACAAAATGTTGGTTGAAAAAGGAAAGAAGAAAAATTAAAAAAAAATAAAGATAATTAAAAAAATTAACTTTGAAAGACTAAAGAATCAGAGGGAAAAAAGCCATGAATTCTATGTGCAGTATTCCCCTAGCACTGGAGTTCTGCCATTCTTATTGATCAGTAAACTTGGTCTTGACTGGCTGTTCTTACTGATCTTCTGGGGGAGGGGCCTGTTGCCGTGGTTCCCAAATGTCTTTGCTGGAGGTGGAATTGCCCTGCCCTTGCCGGTCTGGGCTAAATAATTTGCTTGGGTTTGCTCTCGGGAGCTCTTGTTTCCTGCAAGCTTTCCATACAGCTTTGGAGGACGAGAGTGAAAATGGCGGCCTCCCAATCTCCACCCTGGAGGAGCCGAGAACTCAGGCCCACTCCTCAGTGAGCCCCCAGAGAAAAGCAGTCAGTCACTCCCGTCTCGCTGGTCTCTGGCCGCACTCCGTGCTCACCCGGCCTATGACTGAGCATTTCTATCTCTGGCACCCGACCCTGTGTGGAGTCTTCAAACCCAGCAGATCCCTGCGGTGCGCTCCTGCACCACTCCTCCCGGGGGAGGAAGGGGAGTCTCACTGGATCTGCCACTTGTTGGGTCCCTGCTGGAAGAGCAGTGGCCTGACTATGCCACAGATTATGGTTTATGGCAACCCCGAGCTGAGAGCCCACTCCTCGGCTCTGTCTCTGCAGCCTGCTTCCCTGCTCCGATACTTGGGAGCTCTGCTGCACTCAGGCACCCCTGGTCTTTCTGTGACCCCCGAGGGTCCTAAGACCACACTGTCCCAGTGAGGGTTCTACCTCCGGCTTAGCCACTGGACTGACGTCCCTCAGTGGAGCAGACTTCTAAAAGTTCCGATTTTGTGCTCTGCGGCTCTATCACTTGCCAGAAGTGGCTGATGGAGGCCCCCCTCCTCCCAAATATCACCTCGGATTCACTTCTCTGCACATCCTACCTTCCAGAAAGTGGTCGCTTTTCTGTTCAGAGAGTTGTTGCTATTCTTTTCTTCGATCTCCTGTTGAGTTTGTAGGTATTCCAAATGGTTTGATAGCTATTTAGTTGAATTCCTGGGACCAGATGAAATTTAGGTCTCCTACTCCTCTGCCATCTTTCTCCTCCCTCAGTTCTTTTGTGTTCTAAATTCACCTGAAATGTTAAGATTTTTCATTAGTAAGAGACAGTGTCATTAGTGGGATCACCTTATGAAAGGAAATAAAATATAGCTATTTTCCTCAATCTCTGCACACATAAACGCACACATATGGTGAGAGAAAATTGTTAAAAATTCTTGATTTAACCATTAATATTTCCATTAACTTAATTAGACATACTTACTGCATATGTCAGAAGACTGGCTCAAAATACATCCTATCAGTATTGTAGTTAATCCCATGGCACTTTTTTCCATGTTTTAAAAAAGTTTTTCTTGTGGGGCACCTGGGTGGCTCAGTTGGTTAAGCGACTGCCTTTGGCTCAGGTCATGATCCTGGAGTCCCTGGATCGAGTCCCGCATCGGGCTCCCTGCTCGGCAGGGAGTCTGCTTCTCCCTCTGACCCTCCCCCCCTCTCATGTGCTTGCTCTCTCTCATTCTCTCTCTCTCAAATAAATAAATAAAATCTTTAAAAAAAAAAAAGTTTTTCTTGCTTTTATAGTGTATTTTTTTTTAATTGGTGGATTATTTTTTCTCTTTAGAGAAAAATATCATTAAGTTTTACTGCCATAATATACAACGCAAAACCCCAACTAACTAGCCCATCTTAATATAAATCACTAATTATTATAAATCATGAATATCAAACACTATCTTTAATAAAAAGGCTCATTACATACAAGTTAGTGATTCTAGCCACTGAACCAATTTTCATTCTTCATCAATTTTGTTTGGTCTTTAATAGCACCAGTTGAGATACACTTCATTGTTAGGATCAAACAAAAGGAGAGCTTATTCAATCATTTGAGCAGCTCAAATGAACAATGGAGACATTGTGTGATAATTTAATTTGCCTAGTTGATTGGGTCTCCCTAATTTCTTCTGTCTCCCTAAAGTGACATAATGAAAAAGTTGAACAGTAATCCATGATTTCATTAAGGATTATATAGGCCATCTATTCATCCCTCTCTCTGGCATACTGTGAGTCAAGTTTGCTTAGGAAATTTACCCTTGTTGCTCTATCAATCTACATATGTGATGGATTTGTTGTTGTTGGGGTTTTAAAAGCCTTATTGAAGTAATTTTGCACAGGAGTTGAGATGGAAAGCAAATGGATATTTGCTCTTGATGTTGAAAATTTGTAATGTTTATCTACCATAATAAATTATACAGATGGTCCAGTAGAAAGGGTCATTAATGAGAAAAACTAGTAAATTAGGGAGAACACTACTCTATGAAGGTAAAAAGGTTGTTTTTATCCAGGAATCCTCTTTTTTTTTCTCAGCATGTAAATCCTGAGTACTGTCACCTCATAGCTCCCCCAGCAAGAATGAAAAATGAAGAAAAAGTGGGAAACCATCAAAATAAAATATGAAAATCCATTGTGGCAACCTCTCTAAATCGTGCCAGACAATGTCTCATAGTGTGAAAAATGCTGTTGACTAGGAATATGAACTCTGGTTCAGCTGTGTATTTCTACCTTATGTCATTTGTGCCACTTCAAGGAAAGTCATTGTGTTTCTCCAAACTTCAGTTTCCTCATTGCTAAGGGTTGGATGATCGTTCCAGCCTCATGGGCTTGTTAGGAAGACCAAGTGAGAGTCTTTGGAAAGCACTCTGAAATCACCAAGTGCCATCCTAATGGGATGGGTTGTAGTGCTGAAGCCAGATTCCTTGGCTTCTTTCCCAGGACTTGAACTTCTCTAATGTCTTGCCTTCCCAGCCCTTGGGTAGAAGGAAGGACAAATGCTTCATTTCACAGTGACCATTGGATATCGTGTGGACAATTTGGTAAAATTAGCAAGCATCTAGAAGATTGGAAAAGGGACTTCAGAATAATCCTTTATGACTGTTAATGAGGCTCATGTACGCCTTCCAGAGACTCTGGGCTCTTAAGTGAGGTAGATCTGAGTTGCAATCCTAGTTCTGCTACCCATTGGCTCTGTAAGCTTGGGAAAGTCACTTCATCTTATAGCCTCAGTTTCTTCTTTTGTAAATTGGGGTTAGTTGTACCTACTGTGTTGTGATCATTGTTACATAGTTATTCCAAGCCTTGATTCATTGCTTTGCCTGTAGGATTTGCCTGTATCAAATGCTTAATAATTATTGGCTATTATCATTTTCCAGACATGTTCTCTTAAAAAAAAAACAACTTTTAAAATTTGAGTATAGTTGGCCCACATTATTATATTAGTTTCAGGTGTACAGCATAGTGAATCAGCATCTCCCTATGTTATGCTGTGCTCACTGCAAGTGTAGCTACCATCTGTCACCATACAACACTGTAAAAGTGCCATTGACTATATGCTCTGTGCTGTACCTTTTATTCTCATGACTTACTCATTCCCTAACTGGAATCCTTTATCTCCCACTCTCCTTCACTCATTTTGCCCATCCCACCTATCCCCTTCCCCTCTGGCAATCATCAGTTTTTGCTTTGTATTTATAGGTCTGATTGTGCTTTTCGATTATTTATTCATTTGGTTTTTTAGATTCCACATATGGGTAAAATCATGAGGTCTTTGTCTGTCTCCGCCTGACTTACTTCATTTAGCATAATACCATCTAGGTCCATGCTTGTTGTAACAAATGGCAAGATCTCATCCTTTTTATAGCTGTGTAATATTCCATTGTATATATGGATACACACACATGCATGCATACACACACACACACATCTTCTTTATCCATTCATCTATCATTGGCTACTTGGTTTGCCTTCTTATCTTGGCTATTGTAAATAATGTTGCAATAAACACAGGGGTGCATATATCTTTTTGAATTAGTGTTCCCACTTTTTTTTTTTTAAGATTTTATTTATTTGTGAGAGAGGGAATGAGAGACAGAGAGCATGAGAGGGAGGAGGGTCAGAGGGAGAAGCAGACTCCCTGCTGAGCAGGGAACCCGATGCGGGACTCGATCCCAGGACTCCAGGATCATGACCTGAGCCGAAGGCAGTCGCTTAACCAACTGAGCCACCCAGGCGCCCAGTGTTCCCATTTTCTTTGTGTAAATACCTAGTAATGGAATTATTGTATCATATGGTATTTCAATTTTTAATTTTTGTAGGAACCTCTGTAATGTTTTCCACAGTGGCTGTACCAATTTACATTCCCACAAACAGTGCACAAGGGTTTCTTTTTCCTCACATCTTCACTAACACTTGTTATTTCTGCTCTTGATTTTAGACATTTTGACAGATGTGAGGTGATATCTCATTGTAGTTTTAATTTGCATTTTCCTGGTGATTAGTGATGTTGAAAATCTTTTCCTGTGTCTCTGGCCATCTGTATATCTTCTTTGGAAAAATGTCTACTCAGGTCCTCTGTGCATTTTTTTAATGGGATTTTTTTTAGTGTTGAGTTACATTCTTTATATATTTTGGATATGAACCCCTTATTGGATGTGTTATCTGTGAATAGCTTCTGTTCAGTAGGTTTCCTTTTTGTTTTGTTGATGGTTTTCTTTGCTGCACAAAAAGTTTTTATTTGATGTAGTCCCAAGAGTTTATTTTTGTTTTTTGTTTCCCTTACCTTAGGATACATATCTAGAAGTGTTGGTACAGTCAGTGTCAAAGAAATTACTGCCTATGTTCTCTTAAAGAATTTTTTTGGTTTCAGGTATCACATTTAGGTTTTTTTTTTTTTTTTTTTTTTAAGGGTTGGGGATGGACAGAGGGAGGGGGAGAGAGAGAATCTTAAGCAGGCTCCCCACCCAGCACAGAGACTGACTCAGGGTTCAATCTCACAACCTTGAGATCATGACCTGAGCTGAAATCAAGATTCGGTGCCTAACCAAATGAGTCACCCAAGCACCCCTCACATTTAGGTCTTCAGTCTGTTTTGGGTTTATTTTTGTGTATGGTGTAGGAAAGTGGTCCACTTGCATCTTTTGCTGTTCAGTTTTCCCAGCACCATTTATTTATTGAAGAGACTGTCTTTTCCCCATTGTGTATTCTTGCCTTCTTTGTCATAGATTAATTGACCATGTAAGTGTGGTATTTTTCTGGACTGTCTGTTCTCTTCCATTGATATTTGTATATATTTTTGTGCCAGTACCATACTGTTTTGATTACTGTAGATTTTGCAGTATGTCTTGAAATTGGGAATTGTGATACCTCTAGCTTTGTTCTCCTTTTTCAAGGTTGCTTTGGCTATATGGTGTCTTTTGTGTTTCCATACAAAATTTAGTATTATTTGTTCTATTTCTGTAGAAAATGCTATTGGTATTTTATATTATTTTTTTTCTTTTTTTTTTAAATTATGTTAGTCACCATACATAGTACAATATTAGTTTTTGATTTAGTGTTCCATGATTAATTGTTCATGTATAACACCCAGTGCTCCATGCAATATGTGCCCTCCTTAATACCCATCACTGGGCTAACCCATCCCCCCACCCCCTTCTCTCTAAAACCCTCAGTTTGTTTCTCAGAGTCCATAGTCTCTCATAGTTCATCTCCCCATTTGATTCCCCCCCTTCATTTTTCCCTTCCTTCTCCTAATGTTCTCCATGCTATTCCTTATGTTCCACAAATAAGTGAAGCCATATGATAATTGACTTTCTCTGCTTGACTTATTTCGCTTAGCATAATCTCCTCCAGTCCCATCCATGTTGATGCAATTGATATTTTAATAGAGATTGCCTTGAATCTGTAGATTGCTTTGGGTAGTAGATTTTAACAATATTAATTCTCCCAATCCATGAATATGGAATATCTTTCCATCTATATCCTCTCCAATTTTTTTTATCATTGTGTTATAGTTTTTAGAGTACAGGTCTTTCACCTCTTTCAGTAAGTTTATTCCTCAGAATTTTATTCTTTTTTTGGTGCAATTGTAAATAGAATTGTTCTTTCAGAACAATTCAGTTCATTATTAGTGTATAGAAATGATCTTGATTTCTGTGTATTTTGTTTCCGTTAACCTCTGTGTGTTGGTGTTTTTTCCAGTTTTTTTCTTGTGATTGTTTTCTAGTTTCATACTTTTGTGGTTGAAAAAGACGCACGGTGTGATTTCAGTCTTCTTAAATTTGTTGAGAACTTTTTTGTTGTCTACCATGTGGTCTATTCTGAAGAATGTTCCATGTGCATGGAACATTCTGAATTTATTTGTTATAGTAATTTTTTGGTGGAGTCTTTTCGCTGTATAGCATCATGTCATCTACAAATTGTGATGTTTAACTTTTTCTAACCAATATAAATGTCTGTTATTTCTATTTCTTGTGTGGTCACTGTGGCTAGGACTTTCAGTACTATGTTGAATAAAAGTGGTGAGATTGGTAATGGTAAAGCACTCTTCTAGGAATGAGAACTGCTGTCACTCTCCATGCCTACAGATAATTTATTTTGTATTTTTGAATTAAAAGACATTTGTACATTCCTGATAACTGAGTGCAAGAGCCATGTACCAATGTACTGCTTTCAACTTAAATCACTGAGGCATTTTTACTACTATTCTGTTAAAGTCAGGATTTTAGTGTTTGCCATCACCAGATGAAAAGTTAAGAAGCAGCCTTTCTGTGGAGAGTAAGAATAATTGTGTACAAAGTAGAGAAATATCCAATTATGTGACAACCTTTGTGTAATAAAAATTTGTTTAAAGTTAAAAAAAAAGTGGTGAGATTGGACATTCTTTCTTATTCTGGATCTTAGAGGAAAAGCTCTAACTTACTTTATTGAGACTTTTTATCATGATCTAATTTAAATTTGGTCAAATGCCTTTTCAACATCTATTGATATGTTCATATGATTTTTATCCTTCTTTTTGTTGATGTGGTGTGTCATATTGTTTGATCTGTGAATATTGAACCATCCTTGTATCCATGGAATAAATTCCACTTGATTGTGGTGAATGACCCCTTAATGTGTTGTTGGATTCAGTTTGCTAATTTTTGTTGAGGATTTTTGCATCTATATTGTTCAGGCATATTAGCCAATAGTTACCGTTGTGTTTTTTTTTTTTTTTTTTTTGTGATGGCCTTGTCTGGTTTTGGTATTGGTGTAATGCTGGCCATGTAGAATGTATTTGGAAAGAAATACATAGCTCTTCTAATTTTTTTAAAAATAGTTTGAAGAGTATAGGCATTAACTCCTCTTTAAGTGTTTGGTTGCATTCACCAGTGAACCCATCTGGTCGTGGACCTTTATGTTGTTAGTTTTTTGGTTACCAGTTCAAGTTCATTACTAGTCACTGGCTGTTCAGATTTTCTATTTTTTCCTGATTCAGTTTTGGAAGATTGTATGTTTCTAGGAATTTATCCATTTCTTCCAGGGTATCTAGTTTGTAGGCATATAATTCTTTGTAGTATTCTCTTATAATCCTTTGAATTTCTGTGGTGTCAGTTTTATTTCTCCTCTTTTGTTGATAATTTTATTTGGATACTTTCTCTTTTATTCTTAATGAGTCTGGCTAATTCATAATTTTTGTTTATCTCTTCAATGAACCAGATCTTGGTTTCATTGATCTTTTCTGTTGTTCTTAGTTGCTATGTTAATTATTTCTGATTTGATCTTTATTATTTTCTTCCATCAACTAACCTTGGACTTTGTTCTTTTTCTGGTTCCTTTAGGTATAAGATTAGATTGTTTTTGTGAGATTTATCTTGTTTCTTGAGATAGGTATGTATTGCTATAAACTTTCCTCTTAGAACTGCTTTTGCTGTGTCCCATAGATTTTTGACCATTGTGTTTTCATTTTCATTTGTCTCCATGTATTTTTAAATTTCTTCTTTGATTTCTTCATTGACATATTGGTTGTTTTCGTATCATGTTGCTTAACCTCTGTGTGTTGGTGTTTTTTCCAGTTTTTTTCTTGTGATTGTTTTCTAGTTTCATACTTTTGTGGTTGAAAAAGACGCACGGTGTGATTTCAGTCTTCTTAAATTTGTTGAGAACTTTTTTGTTGTCTACCATGTGGTCTATTCTGAAGAATGTTCCATGTGCATTTGGACTGTGCATTCTGCTCCTTTGGATGGAATGTTCTGCATATTTCTGTTATGTCCATCTAGGCCAGTATGTCATTTAAAGACACTGTTTCCTTGTTGATTTTCTACCTGGATGTGATTGTGTTGATTTTCTATGCATTGATGTGAGTGAGGTGTTAAAGTTCCCTAGTATTTCTGTATTACCACAAATTTCTCTATATATCCATTAATATCTGCTTTATGTATCTGGGTACTCTAGTAATGGGTGTATAGATTTTTAAAATTGTTATAGCCTCTTTTTTGATTGATCCCTTTATCATTATGTAATGCCTTTCTTTGCCTGTTGTTACAGTCTTTGTTTTAAAGTCTCTTTTGTTTGATACAAGTATAGCTACCCTGACTTATTTTTTGGCTTCCATTTGCATGGTGAATGTTTTTCCATCCCTTTATTTTCAGTCTGCAGGTGTCTTTGGGTCTGAGGTGAGTCTCTTGTAGATAGCATATAGATGAGTCTTGTTTGTTTTGTTTTTTTTTTTTTTTAAATTCATTCTACCACCTTATGTGTTTTGATTGGAGTATTTAGGCCCTTTACGTTTAAAATAATTATTGATAGTTATGTACTTATTGCCCATTTTGTTAATTGTTTTCTGGTTGTTTTTGTAGTTCTTCTCTGTTTCTTTCTTCCGTTCTTGCTCTCTGTCTTTGTGACTGAGGTTCTGTAGTGTTATGTTTGGTTTTCTTTCTCTTTATCTTTTGTATATCTATTATAGGTTTTGGATTTGTAGTTACAATGAGTTTCATATATTACATCCTTGGTATATAGTAGTCTATATTAATTTGATGGTCATTTAGGTTCAAACACATTCTAAAAACAACTTTTTTTTTTACTCCCTCCATATTTTCTGTATATGTTGACATACATTACATATTTTGATTGATAATTTTTCTTTTTTTTAAAGATTTTATTTATTTATTTATTTGAGAGAGAGAAAGAGAGAGAGCATGAGAGGGGGGAGGGTCAGAGGGAGAAGCAGACTCCCTGCTGAGCAGGAAGCCCGATGTGGGACTCAATCCCGGGACTCCAGGATCATGACCTGAGCCAAAGGCAGTCACTTAACCAATTTAGCCACCCAGGCCGATTGATAATTTTCTTATGTCTAATTATAGGTTTTTCCACTTAAAGAATTCCCTTTAACATTTCTTTTAAGGCTGGTTTGGTAGTGATAAACTCCTTTAACTTTAATTGTTTGGGAAAATATCTCTCCTTCAATTCTCATAGATAACCTTGTTGGGTAGAGTATTCTTGGTTGTAGGTTTTTCCTTTCAGGACTTTGAATATATCATGCCAATCTCTTCTGACCTTCAGTTTCTGCGGAAAAATCAGTTGATAACCTCATGGGTTTTTCCTTGTATGTAACTTTTTGCTTCTTTCTTTCTGTTTTTAAAATTGTCTCTTTATATTTAACTTTCAACATTTTAATAATTATGTGTCGTGGTTTGCACCTCCTTGGTTTTATCTTGTTTGGAACTCTCTGTGCCTCATGAACTTGGATGTCTATTTCTTTCCCTAGGTTAGGGTATTTTTCAGCTATTACTTCTTCAAATAAGTTTTCTGCCCCTTTCTCTCTTCTTCATCTGGAACCCCTATAATATGATTTTTTTTTTTTTTTGCATGCTATTGAACAAGAGAATGCTTAACCTATCCTCATGTTTTAAAATTGTTTTCTCTGATTGGTGTTCAGCTTGGGGGGTTTTCATTGTCTTGTCTTCCAGATCACTGAGTTATTCTTCTGTAACTGTTAATCTGCTGTTGATTCCCTCTAGAGTATTTTTCATTTCAATTATTGCTTTCTTCAACTCTGATTGCTTCTTTTTAACATGTTCTTTCTCTTTTCTGAAGGTCTGAGTTTTTCTACTCTTCTCTCCAGCCCAGTAAGCGTATTTACAATAATTACTTTAAACTCTTCATCAGGCATATTGACTATCTTTGTTTCATTTAGTTCTTTTCCTGAGGTTTTGTCTCGTTCTTTATTTTGCAATGTATTCCTGTCTCCCCATTTTGGTGACTTTCTTTGTTTCTGTGGATTAGGTAGTACCACTACTTCTGAATTTGAAGAAATGGTCTTGTGCATGGTCATCACCTTTGTAGACTATGTGTGTTTGGTGACTTGTGCTGGCTGGCTGGAGCTGTGGCTGGTGTGGACTTGGGATCACAGAATACTCCATGCTGGAGCTGCCCTGGTGGGCTGACTAGAGCTGAAGTAGGTGTGGGCAGGGTGGTCCTGAGGCTCTTTATGTGCAGTGCCCTGGCAGGACAGCTGAAGCTGAAGTGATTCATGATGAGGGGTTCTGGGCCTCTCCACAAATGGGTCCTGTGGAAGGACAGCTAAAGCTGAAGTGCACACAGGTCAGTGCAGTACTTGGGGCTCTCATCACAGGATAGCTAAAGCTGAAGTGGGTCCAGGCTGGGTTGTCCCAGGGTTCTTCATGCAGATGACACCCCCCGGCCGGACAGCTGAAGGTGAAATGGTGCAAACTGGAGTACTCCAAGGCTCTATGAACAGAGGGCATCTTGGCAGATTAGCTCAAGCTAAATTAGATATAATATGGGATGTTCTACTCTCCGTGTAGAGGGTGCTCTGACAGGCTGGCTGAAGCTGAGTTGGGGTGTGAGCCAGGAGATTCTGGGGCTCTCCATGGGGCAAGCATCCTGGAAGAACTGCAGAAGCTGGACTGGGTGCAAGCCTGTGGATCCTGGACCTTTCTGCAGAGTGGGCCCCTAGCAGGACAGAGGAAGCTGAGGCAGATGCAAGCTGGGTACCTCTCATGCTCCATGCAGTGGGGTGTTCTGGCCAGATGGCTGGAGCTGAGGCATTATGTGAGCCAGGAGATCCCTGGGCTGTCCATGCAGAGGGTGCCCTGGCAGGATAGCTGAAGCTGAATTGGGTGCAAGCTGGGGGTCCTGGAGCTCTACCAAGAGGGTACTTGAACAGGACAGCTAAAGTTGAAGTGGGTATAAACTGGTGTATTCCAAGGTTCTCTGCACAGAGGGTGCCTTGGAGGGGGGTGTGGATGGAGCTGAGGAGGGTACAGGCTTGGAGGGCCCTGGGGTGCTCCATGCAGGGGGTGCCCTGACAGGACAGCCAAAGCTGTAGTGGGCATGGGCTGGTATAGTCCCTGGGCCCTCTGCACAAAGTGTGCCCTGGCAAAATAGCTGAAGCTGAAGTGGATGCAATCTGAGGTATCTTGGGACTGTCCACCCTGAGGGTACTGTGGTGGGACAGCTAAGGCTGAAGTAGGTATAAGCTGGGGTGTCCTGGGATGCTCCATGCAGAGAATGCCCTCTCTGGTGACTGGAGCCAAGACAGGTGTGGGTGGAGGTGTTAGAGGGCACTCTGCACAGGAAGTGCCCTGATGGGGTGGCTGGGTCCAAAAGAGGTCTCAACCAGGAGGTCTCAGAATGCTCTGTATCTGGGATGCACTAGCAAGCCCTCTGAAGCTAAACTAGTGTGGGCCTGAAGAATTCCAGGGTGATTTACCCCTGTGTCACCTTGGTGTGAAGGCTGGAGCTCTAGTGAATGCTACCAGGCGGTGTCCTGGTGTGCACCACCCTGCGGTTGCCTTAGTGGGGCATTTGGGGCTGGCGTGGGCTAGGGTCCCAGAGCTCACTGAGATGATAGGTTGGATAGGGTAACTAGATCCTGCACTGGTCTGTGCTTTCAAGGTGGGAGTGAGTGTAAACTGTCTAACCTCTCCAACCCAGACAGACTTCCAGTGGCTCATTCACTATTTGGCAAAGTTCTAATGCTGGCTGTTTTATATGCTGGTTGTTCTTTTATTTTTATAAAGTTTGTTTATTTATTTATAGTCTATACACTGGTATGTATGTATGTATGTATGTATGTATTTATTTATTTATTTATTCATGAGAGAATGACAGAACACACAGAGGGAAGGAAGAGGGGGAGGGAGAGAATTCCAAGCAGATTCCACACTGAGAGCAGAACCCAATGCAGGGCTCCATCTCAAGACCCTGAAATCAGGACCTGAGCCCAAACCAAGAGTCAGATGCTTAACTGACTAAGCCACCCAGGTACCCCTCCACTGGTTGTTCTTTTAAATTGGCTTTTCTTCTGTGCTCCATGGGGTCCAGGGCTAGAGTTGGTTAAAGAAGTCAGAGCTCACTGAGGTGGCAGCCTAATTAGGGCACTTGTACTCTTCTCTCATTGATGTTGTTAAGGTGGAGGGCTAGTGTAAACTGTGTCTGTGAGCCCCTTGGACCTCAGAAGAGTTCCAGCAGCTCCTCAGTGCTTGGCAGAGTTCTAGGGCTGGCTCTTTTATATGCTCATTGCTTGTTTGCTTGCTTGCTTATTTATTTATTTATTTAATGAGGTGAACTCTTTTTTAAATTTTACTATATTATGTTAATCACCATATATTATATCATTAGTTTTTGATGTAGTGTTCCATGATTCATTGTTTGCATAGAACACCCAGTGCTTCATTCAAACGTGCCCTCTTTAATACCCATCACCAGGCTAACCCATCCCCCCCTCCCCTCTAGAACCCTCAGTTTGTTTCTCAGAGTCCATAGACTCTCGTGGTTCCTCCCTCCTCTGACTTCCCCCCTTCATTTATCCCTTCCTACTATCTTCATCTTCTTCTTTTTTATTTTATTTTTTTATTATGTTAATCACCATACATTACATCATTAGTTTTTGATGTAGTGTTCCATGATTCATTATTTGCGTATAACACCCAGTGCTCCATGCAGAATGTGCCCTCTTTAATACCCATCAACAGGTTAACCCATCCTCCCACCCCCCTCCCCTCTAGAACCGTCAGTTTGTTTTTCAGAATCCATTGTCTCTCATGGTTCATCTCCCCCTCCGATTTCTCCCCCTTCATTCTTCCCCTCCTGCTATCTTCTTCTTTCTTTTTTTTAACATATAATGTATTATTTGTTTCAGAGGTACAGATCTATAATTCCAGTGTCTTGCAAAATTCACAGCACTCAGCATAGCACATACCCTCCCCAATGTCTGTCCCCCAGCTGCACCATCCCTCCCACCCCGCAGCACTCCAGCAACCTTCAGTTTGTTTCCTGAGATTAAGAATTCCTCATATCAGTGAGGTCATATGATACATGTCTTTCTCTGATTGACTTATTTCGCTCAGCATAATACCCTCCAGTTCCATCTACGTCATTGCAAATGGCAAGATTTCATTCCTTTTGATGGCTGCATAATATTCCATTGAATATATATACCACATCTTCTTTATCCATTCATCTGTCGATGGACATCTTGGCTCTTTCCGCAGTTGGCTATTGTGGACATTGCTGCTATAAACATTGGGGTACACGTGCCCCTTTGGATCCCTACATTTGTATCTTTGTGGTAAATACCCAGTAGTGCAATTGCTGAGTTGTAGGGTAGCTCTAATTTCAACTTTTTGAGGAACCTCCATACTGTTTTCCAGAGTGGCTGCACCAGCTTGCATTCCCACCAACAGTGTAGGAGGGTTCCCCTTTCTCCACATCCCCGCCAACATCTGTCGTTTCCTGACTTGTTAATTTTAGCCATTCTAACTGGTGTGAGGTGGTATCTCATTGAGGTTTTGATTTGGATTTCCCTGATGCCGAGCGATGTTGAGCACTTTTTTCATGTGTCTGTTGGCCATTTGGATGTCTTCTTTGGAAAAATGTCTGTTCATGTCTTCTGCCCATTTCTTGATTGGATCATTTGTTCTTTGGGTGTTGAGTTTGGTTTTGTTGACTGTTTCTTTGGCTGTGCAAAAGCTTTTTATCTTGATGATGTCCAAATAGTTCATTTTTGCCCTTGCTTCCCTTGCCTTTGGCAATGTTTCTAGGAAGAAGTTGCTGTGACTGAGGTCAAAGAGGTTGCTGCCTGTGTTCTCCTTTAGGATTTTGATGGACTCCTGTCTCACATTTGGGTCTTTCAACCATTTGGAGTCTATTTTTGTGTGTGGTGTAAGGAAATGGTCCAGTTTCATTCTTCTGCATGTGGCTGTCCAATTTTCCCAACACCATTTGTTGAAGAGACTATCTTTTTTCCATTGGACATTCTTTCCTGCTTTGTCGAAGATGAGTTGACCATAGAGTTGAGGGTCCATTTCTGGGCTCTCTATTCTGTTCCATTGACCTACGTGTCTGTTTTTGTGCCAGTATCATACTGTCTTGATGATGACAGCTTCGTAACAGAGTGAGAATTTGACTTCTTTGCTGAATCGGATACCTTTTATTACTTTTTGTTGTCTGATTGCTGTGGCTAGGACTTCTAATACTATGTTGAATAGCAGTGGTGATACTGGACATCTCTGCCGTGTTTCTGACCTTAGGGGAAAGCTCTCAGTTTTTCCCCATTGAGAATGATATTCGCTTTGGGTTTTTCATAGATGGCTTTATATTGAGGTATGTACCCTCTATCCCTATACTCTGAAGAGTTTTGATCAAGAAAGGATGCTGTACTTTGTCAAATGCTTTTTCTGCATGGTCTGAGAGGATCATATGGTTCTTGTTCTTTCTTTTGTTAATGTATTGTATCACATTGATTGATTTGTGGATGTTGAACCAACCTTGCAGCCCAGGGAGAAATCCTACTTGGTCGTGGTGAATAATCCTTTTAATGTACTGTTGGATCCTATTGGCTAGTATTTTGGTGAGAATTTTTGCATCCATGTTCATCAGGGATATTGGTTTATAATTCTCCTTTTTGATGGGGTCTTTGTCTGGTTTTGGGATCAAGGTAATGGTGGCCTCATAAAACGAGTTTGGAAGTTTTCCTTCCATTTCTATTTTTTGGAACAGTTTCAGAATAGGGTTCATTCTTCTTTAAATGTTTGGTAGAATTCCCCTGGGCAGCCCTCTGGCCCTGGGCTTTTGTTTGTTGGGAGATTTTTGATGACTGCTTCAATTTCCTTAGTGGTTATAGGTCTGTTCAGGTTTTCTATTTCTTCCTGGTTCAGTTTTGGTAGTTGATACATCTCTTGGAATGCATCCATTTCTTCCAGATTATCTCATTTGCTGGCATATAGTTGCTCATAATATGTTCTTATAATTGTTTGTATTTCTTTGGTGTTGGTTGTGATCTCTCTTCTTTTATTCATGATTTTATTTATTTGGGTCCTTTCTCTTTTCTTTTTGATAAATTTGGCCAGGGGTTTATCAATCTTGTTAATTCTTTCAAAGAACCAGCTCCTAGTTTGGTTGATCTGTTCTACTGTTCTTTTAGTTTCTATTTCATTGACTTCTGCTCTGCTCTTTATTATTTCTCTTCTCCTGCTGAGTTTAGGCTTTATTTGCTGTTCTTTCTCCAGCTCCTTTCGGTGTAGGGTTAGGTTGTGTATTTGAGACCTTTCTTGTATCTTGAGAAAGGCTTGTATTGCTGTATACTTTCCTCTTAGGACTGCCTTTGCTGCATCCCAAAGATTTTGAACAGTTGTGTTTTCATTTTCATTTGTTTCCATGAATATTTTTAATTCTTCTTTAATTTCCTGATTGACCCATTCATTCTTTAGTAGGATGCTGTTTAGCCTCCATGTGTTTGAGTTCTTTCTGACTCTGCTCTTGTGATTGAGTTCTAGTTTCAAAGCATTGTGGTCTGAAAATATGCAGGGAATGATCCCAATCTTTTGGTACTGGTTGAGACCTGATTTGTGACCCAGGATGTGACCTATTTTGGAGAATGTTCCATGGGCACTAGAGAAAAATGTGTAGTCTGTTGCTTTGGGATGGAATGTTCTGAATATATCTGTGAAGTCCATTTGGTCCAGTGTGTCATTTAAAGCCTTCATTTCCTTGTTGATCTTTTAGTTAGATGATCTGTCCATTTCAGTGAGGGGGTTTTTAAAGTTCCCCACTATTATTGTATTGTTGTTGATGTGTTTCTTTGCTTTTGTTATTAATTGGCTTATATAATTGGCTGCTCCCATGTTAGGGGCATAGATATTTACAATTGTTAGATTTTCTTGTTGGATAGACCCTTTAAGTATGATATTGTGTCCTTCCTCATCTCTTATTACAGTCTTTGGTTTAAAATCTAATTTGTCTGATATAAGGATTGCCACCCCAGCTTTCTTTTGGTGTCCATTAGCATGGTAAATGGTTTTCCACCACCTCACTTTCAATCTGGAGGTGTCTTTGGGTCTAAAATGAGTCTCTTGCAGACAGCATATGGATGGGTCTTGTTTTTTTATCCAATCTGATGGCCTGTGTCTTTTGATTGGGGCATTGAGCCCATTTACATTCAGGGTAACTATTGAAAGATAGGAATTTAGTGCCATTGTATTGTCTGTAAGTTGGCTGTTACTGTATATTGTCTGTGTTCCTTTCTGGTCTATGCTACTTTTAGGCTCTCTCTTTGCTTAGAGGACCCCTTTCAATATTTCTTGTAGGGCTGGTTTTGTGTTTGCAAATTCCTTTAGTTTTTGTTTGTCCTGGAAGCTTTTTATCTGTCCTTCTATTTTCAATGACAGCCTAGCTGGATATAGTATTCTTGGCTGCATATTTTTCTCATTTAGTGCTCTGAATATAACATGCCAGTCCTTTCTGGCCTGCCAGGTCTCTGTGGATAGGTCTTTTGCCAATCTAATATTTCTACCATTGTAGGTTACAGATCTTTTGTCCCGATTTGCTTTCAGGATTTTCTCTTTGTCTCTGAGACTCATAAGTGTTAAATGAAAATTAAAAACGATTTTTTAAAATAGGGATTGATAAGATGTTGGTTGAAAAAGGGAAAATAAAAATTCAATAAGAAAAAAAGAGAATTAAAAAAAATTAACTTTGAAGGACTAAGGAATCATGGGAAAAAAGCCATGAATTCTATGTGCAGTATTCTCCTAGTGCTGGAGTTCTGCCATTCTCATTGATCGGTAAACTTGGTATTGGCTGGCTGTTCTTGCTGATCTTCTGGGAGAGGGGCCTGTTGCCGTGGTTCCCAAATGTCTTTGCCCGAGGCGCAATTGCCCCGCCTTTGCCAGGTCGGGCTACGTAATCTGCTCAGGTTTGCTCTCAGGAGCTTTTGTTCCCTGCAAGCTTTCAGTACAGCTTTGGAGGACAAGAGTGAAAATAGCGGCCTCCCAGTCTCTGCCCTGGAGGAGCCGAGAATTTGGGGCCCCACTCCTCAGTGCACCCCCCAGAGAAAAGCAGTCAATCACTCCCATCTCCCCGGTCTCTGGCCACACTCCATGCTCACCCGGCTTGTGACCGAGCGTTTCTATCTCTGGCACCCAACTCGGTGTGGTGTCTCCAAACCCAGCAGTTCCCACGGTGCGCTCCTGCGCCACTACTCCCAGGGGAGGAATGGGAGTCTCCCCGGATCTGCTGCTTGTTGGGTCCCTCTTGGAGGAGCAGTGGCCCGACTGTGCCGTGGATCACGGTTTATGGCAACCCTGAGCTGAGAGCCCACTCCTCAGCTCAGTCTTTGCAGCTGGCTTCCCCTCTGATCCCTGGGAGCTCTGCCGCCCTCAGGCACCCCCAGTCTTTCTGTGACCCCGAGGGTCCTGAGACCACACTGTTCAGAGAGGGTTGCACCCCCCACTTAGCCACTGGAGCGACGTCCCTCAGCAGAGGCAACTTCTAAAGGTTCCGATTTTGTGCTCCAAGGCTCTATCACTTGCCAGAAGCGGCCAATGGAGGGTCCTCCCCCACCGTCTATCCTCCCGAATATCGCCTTGGATTCACTTCTCCGCATGTCCTACCTTCCAGAAAGTGGTCGCTTTTCTGTTCAGAGAGTTGTTGCTATTCTTTCTTCGATCTCCTGTTGAGTTTGTAGGTGTTCAAATGGTTTGATCTCTACCACTGAATTCCTGGGGCCAGACCAAAATTAGGTCTCCTACTCCTCCGCCATCTTGCTCCTCCCCAGCTCATTGCTCTTTTAAACCACAAAAAATAAGAGAGACTCTTAATTATAGAGAACAAACTGAGGGCTGCTGGAGGGGAGGTAGGTCAGTGGGGATGGGCTAGATGGGTGATGGGCATTAAGGAGGGCACCTGTTGGGTTGAGCACTGGGTATTATATGTAAGTGATCAGTCACTGAATTCTCCTGAAACTAATATTACACTATATGTTAACTACCCAGACTTTAGATAAAAACTTTAAACATAAAAAAATAAACAGCAGGCTTTTTGTTTGTTTGTTTTCATTTGGGACTGGTGTGGGTGGGGACCTGGGGCTCACTGAGGAGGCAGGCTAGCTTTGATGTCAGAACCCTGCTCCTTTCTGCACTTTCAAGGTGGAGGGGGAATGTAAGCTCTGCTGCTTGCCAGCACCCCTAACCCACAGCGTTCCAGCAACTTCTCTGTCATTTGTCAGAGTTCTAGAACTGAGCCTTGTATGTAGTAGTTGTTCTTTTAATGATTTTTGTCTGTGCTCAAGGCAGGTGAATCTCTTCCCATCCCTCAGTACTACCTCCAACTGCTCTTTTAGTATGGGGTGTGGTGGGTTCCCTGCCTTACTGTGTCTCCATCTTTTCTTCATTCTCTTCCTGTTTTCTTCATTTTTTTTGTATGTAGATGCTGTTAGTCAGTCTTCAGTTCTTCCTTAGGTGGAATGGCTGTATAAATAAGTGTAATTTGGTATGTCTGTGGAGGAGGCGAGTTTAGGGTCTGGACTCAGACATGTCCTCTTCTGTTTAGTAAGTGGAACAGAAGTGGTCATGCTCTGGGCTCAAATCTCATAAACAAGGATAATGCCTATCAGGAAATTCTCAGTCCAGAACATAAGGGAATTTGGGGTTATCTCTGTCTGGGCTCCTGCCACCTATTCAGATCTTTGCCTCCCTTTCTGGAGCACAGAAATCTTATACATAGGAGTTGAGTTCCAGAATCACTTCAGTTCTGTGTTCGTGGTTGCATCAAAGCTGATTCCTTCTGAGCATGGCAGTTTGATGTAAATTGTCCATGTGCATGAGAACATACACATTTTGTATAAGAGAGATTAAGGATCAAAAATAACTGTGAGTGATGAGTGATGCCGCACAAGAGAAATAGAAATAACTGAATAAACTTTTATTTTCCCATCTCTGTGGCTAGGCTTCAAAGTGTCCCAATCAACCCTCAACTTGCCTCCCTAGTCTCACTGGATGCTCACTATCTCTCTATTCACCATTGTAGCAGTGGAAAGCTTTCCCTAATCGACAGATTAACAGGAGAAAAACAAATTTAATTTTGTACATATAGAAGCCCCATAAAGAAAAATGAAAATCTAAGATAGCTAGGCAATTGAAACTTATATACCATCCTGGGCTAAGGAGAAGAGGGTAGGGGTCTGGGACTTCAAAGGGCAGGTAGATAATTTACAGGAAGATATGAAGAGGAAATGGTTAGTAAACTGATGTTTGCCCTGTCACGCAGATGTCTTTCCAGTATAAAAGTTTATCTCTGGTAATAGTTGTCTTCCTGGTACACTTGCCCTATCTAAATTCCTTTAGGCATTTAGAGAGGTAAAAAGCTTTTCCTGCTAGATCTTGATTGCCTTCAGCTCAAAACAATCCACATGCCAAACTGGCACATTTTGGGGTGAGAACATCACTCAACATCGTACTGACATTTCCTCCTATCCCTTCCCTCCCAGTTTCTCCTACAGTCTATGGGATCCCAAGCCTTAGAGACTTTGTAGATTGCTGTGCCTTCTGTCCTGAAGTACCTTCCTTGACTCTCAACGTGTTTAGTGAATTTCCTCTCATCATTCAGAACTCAGATCACATATCGCTCTTTGCTGAAATCCTTTCTCATGTTTTTCAGACTGATAGCCTCTTCCTCATGTAGATTTTCTGGCATGTATAAGTAATAATAAAATATCAAACACTATCATGACTGAGAAGCCCCTGTATGCTAAGCATTCTCGAGGATGTATTTTACTTGATGCGCACATAAACCTTATCAAGTAGATTCTTTAATTATGTCTATATTACGGATGAGGAAAATAAGGCTCAGAGAATTTAATTTTTCCAAGGTCACCAATTTAGTAGGCAGAGTTCAACATGTGTCTAAGGCTTGTGCTCTTGCCCACTAGACTTCTGTTTATGTTATGGCATAATAACTTGCCTACTAGGCTGAGATTCCTTATTCCTCTTGAGATCCCTCCTTTGGCACACAATAGGAGTTTAATCATTGTTTATTGAATAAGTGTTGATGTGCATCCTCAATAAATATTTATTGAATGTTGTGCAGCAGGACTTATATTTAGATGATTTGATATACAGTATTCTTTAAGTATGTTTATGGAATTACAAATCACAGTATATCTTATTTTTTGTGTGTGTGCACTTATAGAGAACATACCTCAGAAAAATTTATAAATATTAGGGATTTTAGTCTTTAATGTATGCTATTATATAGTTCATAATGTTAGAGTAGAGATTTCTTCTTTCTCTACTTTAATTGAAGGTGTATGTGGGGGGGAGGGGATTGTCCTTTGAGATTTGCTATAGGAGCACATCTCTATAGTTTCAAGATGCAATTACCCTAGGCTAGGCACAGGCTTTGTAACAAAGATTCAAATTAAATCATGTAATTGTGACACTGGCTTCCTCTTTTTTCTTAGGCTGAAAGATATATTTGGGATTTGATTCTTAAATTTGGACTTTGGAACTTGATTCAAACATTGGATATAGATTCAGGTATCTAGAGGATAGTCAATTAATATTGGAGATAGTCAATTAATATTCATTGGATTTTATTGATTTAGTATATGTTATACACTTTGTGTCAAAGGGAATACTTTCTCCTTTCTGAATTTTAGAAAACATTGATCCAAAAATATGTCTTATGTTATTAACTGATTTAATAGATTGAGAAGATGGGCAAACATTTATATTATTAGGAGAGGAAGTATAAGTTCATGTCAAATATGGAGGTGTCTTTATTTCTAGGATGGTTATATTTAAAATCAATCTCTGTGCCATAATGGTCAAATCAGGTAAAACAAACAAACAAAAACACCACAAACAAATAGTCAAACAGTTTGGATTAGACTGCCCTGAGTCAACATTTATGGTTTTTCACTCCTGAAATCTAATGACATTACATCCCCTCCTTATTACTGGTTAATTTGTAAAAGAAAAAAAAAGTTACTATGGTAGATACTCCAGATTGACTATTCAAGTATCTTTCCCAGCTTTCTTCTCCCTTGCTTGCCCTAGTAAAGGGACTCATTTTTCATGACTTTTTTCTTTTTTTTGTAACAATGGGTGTCCATGTTTGCAAATTATGGCCAATAAAATATGAGAGAAATCTGCTGGTGGATTCTGGGGAAAAAATTACTTTCCTGACTTAAAAGCACACTGGCAACTGCTGTTATTTCTTTATATATTCTTTCTCCCTGGAATTTGAATATGGTGCTCACAGACGTGGCAGTTTCTTTAACCTTGAAGTGCCAAGCATAAAGAGAAAAGTCAACATGCTATGGACACCAAGGCCAAGAGAAAGAGCCCAGGTCCTTGAAGGCATAGTCAAACAGCTAAGGTCACAAAGTGCCCATGTTGGCTTCTTACGTGAAGACAAAAGATTTATTTCTTTAAGCCATAATTAGTGAGTTTTCTGTCAGTTTCACCTAAAGAGTATTGATGTCTAGAATTGGTGGAGAAGCCTCAGGAGGACTTTGGTGAGCACCTGAAAGTTAGGGGAAAGTGAACTGCCCCTTCTTATTCTCAGACAGAGGCAGTTTGGTTCTAACTTGGCCCCTTGCCAAGATGAGAATAAGAACAGTATTATCAAGTGTCTAAGTTCTGACTCTTCCCTGGAAGTCAGTCAACTGGGTTGCAACTTAAATGGAAAGAGAAGACATCTGGGTAAGTTCCTTCTTCATCTCTTTGGGTAAATGTATCTTGAAATCATTGGTATTGCATAAAATCTGTTGGCTAAGTTTTTCTTTTTAAGTATTTTATCTAATACAACTCCATGAAAAAGTTCCTATGCTTCATTTATTCATTCAGTAAATATTTGAGTATCAGCAAAACTAAACATAACCTCTCTCATATAGAGTGAAGCCTGATGAGAGGTGAGCATAATTCAAATAATTATAAAAGAGGAGTATACTTTCACAAGCTAAGTGCTATGAAATAAAGGGACAAAATACTAAAGACATCTGGCTTTTGAGATGCTGTAAGTTAGGAGACAAGTCCTGTGAAAGTGACACTTGATTGATGAAGGATGAGTGGGTGTTAACTAAGGACAGAAGAATGGGAAAGAGCATTCATAGAAAAAGGGAGAGCATGCACAAGGGACTCAGGACAGAAGGCAGCATGGTGAGTTTGAGGATCTCAAAGAAGATCACTTGGTTGGAGTACTGAGAATAAGGGGAAGTCTAGAGAGGTAGGCCAGACCATACAGAGCATTGTTGTCTATCTTAAAGCTTTGATAATTATTCTAAGGACCATGAGTAGCCATTGAAAAGTTTAAACAAGAATCATAAATACTTCAGTGTTTTGAAAAGATCAATCTGGCTGCATCATGGAAAATGGATTAGCAAGGAGCCAGTCTGAATGCTTTTAGGTAATTAAGAATTTATTGCATTAATTCAGGTGGGAGATAATGGTAGTTTGGTAGAGTGTTTCTGATAGTGGTTATTGTGGTGCTGTTGGAGGTGCAAGAAATGGATGGATTTGAGAATTATATTCAGGAGGTAAATGGGCAGGTTTGGCACAAGCTTGGATATGATTTGTGTGGAAAAGGGGGCTTTGAAGGATGACCCCAAAGTCCTTTGCTTGCTACCTGGATGAATCATGATACTATTTTCCCAGATTAGGAACACAGAAAGAAAACAAGAATCAGAGGAAAACATTATGATTTCATTCTTGGACCCTTTGAATGTGTTTTAATAGACTTATGTGTAAAGGGTGGTGGTGGAGGGAATTTGATGGAAAAGCTGCAGTCACATTTACTAGTGTATTTATCATTATTAGATGACACTTTTATTTCTCCTGTTTGTTGCCACTTACTTTTCTCATGTCTTTAACTGATCATGGATTAGTTACTGACATGGGGGATCTCAGGATAAATTGTCTATTTATGGCATCTTAATGACTTCTAAGATGTTGTTCTTTGGAGGGTATTTCTCCCTGCCTGCCCCGAGTCCTTTTTTTAGCCCAAAATGTACAGTGCCCTCTGAGCTAAAACATGGAAGACATTTGGACTAAAATTGTAAAATCTCCCTCCCCCATTGGTTCTGCTAGGGGAAAGTCTATATTTAGAAAATTATTATATTTTTATAGACTTTTTAGAAGTTTTAATTTTCAGAAATATTGAAGAGCTAGTTCAGAGAGTTCCTGCACATCCTCACACAGTTTCCTCTATTTTTAACATCTTAGAGTACTGTGGTACATTTATTATAATTAATCAACATGATAGATATTTATTGATTAAAGTCCACACTTTAAAAAAAATAAAATATTTCTTTGGTTTTTACCTAATGTCCTTTCTCTTTCCCAGGATCCTCTCCAACTTACCATATTACATTGAATTGTCACGTCTTCTTAGGTTCCTCTTGGTTGTGACAGTTTCTCAACTTTCCTTGACAGTTTTGAAGAATACTGGTCAGATATATCATAGGATGCCCCTGTATTGAAAAGTAATGTTTTTCTCATGATCACACTGGCATTGTGGGTTTTGGGAGGAAGAACACAAAGGTAAAACGCTATTCTCATCATACTGTATCAAGAGTACATACTATCAATATGACTTAATACTCTTGATGTTAACACTTATCTAAGTGTTTGTAAGGTTTCTCTACTATAAAGTTATGATTTTCCCTTCTTTCTATACTGTATTCTTTGGAAGAAAGTCATGATATGCACACCCACACTTTAAGGAGTGGGGAGTTATTTGGAATTCTTCTGCATGGGAGCTTTATCTATTTTTTTTTTTAAATGCCTATTTAGCATTTTTTTTTTTAAAGATTTTATTTATTTATTTGAGAGAGAGAGAATGAGAGAGAGCACATGAGAGGGGGGAGGGTCAGAGGGAGAAGCAGACTCCCTGCCAAGCAGGGAGCCCGATGCGGGACTCGATCCCGGGACTCCAGGATCATGACCTGAGCTGAAGGCAGTCGCTCAACCAACTGAGCCACCCAGGCGCCCGGGAGCTTTATCTATTTAATCATTTATTTATATCATTGGACTCTTGGAAATGTACTTTATACTTGAGGTTAAAAATTTAGTACTCTTTATTTACTCTGTTGTTTAAATTGTTTTAGTTTTGGCTATTAGGAGCTCTTTAAATTGTCTTCTGTGTTCCTTTGAATGATTGTGTTCCTCAGTCATTGTGGGTGTGTTGTTTCCCACATCCTTACCTTCTGGCACAAGATAGTGTAGACCCACCTGGTATAATTCCTGCTCCAGTCTCAGAATCAGCCATTTCCCAAGGAGCTCTCATTCATTTTATTGGAGAATGGTATTAGAAATTAAAATCTGAATGCTAGGTGTGCTCATTGTTATTGGGTGTCATTTCTTTTAGGCCCTCTTAGTTGACAGAACTAAGAAATTTATGTGTATATACCAACTCATGTATAACATGTGTCTTTAAATATTTATGTAATCATCTATATATTAAGCTAAACAAGATTTCTTCTTTAGGTCTCTACATTGCTACATGGATCTTTCTAGCTTTTCCCCTTACTTATCTGTAAATCCTCACTTTCACAGGGAGAAAACTCACTCCCATAATCTACCATCTTTTTATTTAATTGTTTCATTCCCGCGTATACACATAGCAGGTCAGAATTGTTACCTACCCTCCTATGGGCAACAGTGTTAACAACTAGAATACAGTGTGTATTGTTCTTTTTGCTTCTCACCTTACAAAATCTATTCATTTCCAGAGTTACTTAGGTCAGTGCCTCTTCCTCCCCACACCCATCAGAGAGGTTGTTTCATACATTTGTGACACAGACTCCTCATAGTCTGCATTCCTTCCTGGGATCCTGACCTACTAAATGACTTTTTTTTTCCTAATTTACATACATTAAGATTCACTATTTGTGCCATAAGTTTCTATAGGTTTTGACAAATGCATAATGTTACATATCCATCATTAGACTATCATAAAAACTAATTTCAAAGCCCTGAAAAATCCCCCTAAACAGGACGTTTTCATTTACTTAATAGGGTAAATGTTTTTAGTAAGAGGCATGAGTGAATGAACACTCACCTAAGTACTCTGAAACTTTAAAAATGAGGACAAATAACTAAAAATGAAAAAGAAAACTCGATGTACAATGAAATAGCCATCATCAGCCCCTATCACAAACCCAGAATATTTTTGAACTACAGTAAAATTTGGTTTGAATTCAAAGAGGAAACCTGAGTTGATAGACTCTGCCTTATTTTTGAGTAATGGGCTATTTTCAGGAAAGGCATCTGGAAGGCAGTATAAATGCTGCACTCACCGATGACTACGGACATACGTGAGCTAGAGGACAAACAGACGAACATTGCTTCTGAGGCTCATTTCCTTTAGAAGAGGTAGAACAGGAAAGAGCACATGGCTAGGCCGTTTTTATTTTCTCCCACTCAGCTTCCTAAATTGGAGTGGCAGCCTGGAGCCCAGGCTTTTGATGGAGCCAGATCCAGCTTCACTGCTCCTGGGCAAGACTAGTTGAGCAGAAATAAATAAGCACTGTTCTGCTGAGTAGAAAGTTCCTGAGATGTAGCGGTTCATGCTCTGACCCCATATCTACCCAGGAAGATCTGCTCTGGTATGAGAAAAAAAGAAAAGTTTCTCTTTCCCCCAGACGACCAGACATTTCTCTCCCTATACACACGCAGAAGCTTTAATGCTGTAAAAACAGGTGGAGGGTGGAACACTGACACCACATTTGCTCTGGAGAATGTGGATATAATGCTTTATCCTGGTCAAGCAGCACTGAATACCCATAGTCCAGGTATGCTTGCAATCAACTTGTTTGCTTTTTATTTCATCTTTCTCAGCCTTCAGACTGATGTTCTTCCCTTCTGGCATTTAGAGATAAGAATAGTTCACACATAGGAAATGCAAGTCTAGAGAAATTATCAATGCTCTGAGACCAAAATCAGCTTCTCTCTCCATTGACAGACTAAAACCTATCACCTGCTCAGAACTGGGGAGTAGGCTATTCTCTTGCAAAGGGCCAGAAGGTTTTGTCAATAATTTACTCTGACAGTGTAGAAATAGCTGGGCTCTAGGAAAAGAGATTCAGGTTTCTGATGCTCATTTTGCTATTTTAGCCCCTCTAAATCTTATTCTTAGCTGCTATTAGTTTTAAAGCTCCTAAAATGGAACAGGCCTGTTAGACTGTCTTTAGTCAATAATTCCCTTCCCATTCTGAAAAAAATTTAGTGCATTATCTCAGGCAGAGATAGGAGAAGGGGAGGAGTACCAATTTCCTTAAATGATGTTGCTAATGCAACGGACAGTGTTAGCGATCCTGCTACTCAAACTCTCTCTTAAGAAGCTATGAATGCCATCAATCTTACACATCTGAGCAACCCAATGAATAGAAGATTAAGATCACCAAGCTCTTACTGACTGTTTGCAATTCAAATGTAAGCTTGACTTCCTGGAGGTTTTTGGAGCCCTGAGTTTTTACCGTTAGCTGTAGAGGAGTTAACAGATGTTAACACTGGAAAAATAACTCATGAAATGTTTGTGCTGGAGGCCTTTTAATACCTAATTCAGTCCCATTGCTTCAAAGATAAGTAAATAGAAGTTCTGAGAAGTTGAGTAATTTGCCCTAGGTCACAGAGCTGTGAAGAAGCAGAAAGAAGAGGATAGAGTGTGCTGTGGGCTATTAGAGAAGAGTTCTGTATTGTGTTACTGTCTACAGAAGCCTAGGGACTCACATATTTCTAGAGACACTGTGATTTTCCATTGCTCATTTGTAGTTGAGCCTCAGTTTATATATCTGGAAGTTGGGATAAAAATGCCTGCCCTCACAGTGTACTTCTGATGCATGTGGGAAGTGTGTGAAATGGCTGAATAAGGGTGTTTGAGCATGTGTGTGGAGGGGCGGCAGTAATTTTGCAGTTTCACCAATCTCAAAGCGTTCCTGTTTCACAAGTCAGAAGCTCATAGCCTGTCATTTAGCAGTTACTTTGAGATTACCTTAATGTGTTCTTTTCTCAAAGCACTCCACTTACAGAGATTGCACTTTGTTTACATAGCATGCTGAAATGAGAAGGTTATTATTAGCCTGGAAGTAGGCAATGCCAGCTAAAGAGAGTTGTCTTTTACTCGGATATTTAAACCGAGATGCTAAGAAAGGGTTGGTGTGGGAGCTGTCCTGACTTAATTCTTGGACCCTCCAGTCTTCCTTCAGTATTCCTGAAGAGAAGGAACACTACAAGTCTGTGAATTTCAAGAGTTTCATGCCACTTATGGGTCAGTTTGAGCTTTCTTATTCCAAAGCCTCAGGTACCTCAAAAAATAGGAAGTAGATAGACAAGAACATACATTCTCTCAGCAGCCTGAGCTTGAGAAGAGAAGCTATACCTTATTCTTTTGTATCCCCAGGGCCTCGTTGGAATGCAATAATAGTTACTGAAATAAAAAGAATGATAAATCTTTACTTCATATCTAAAAATAAAATTAATTCCAGATGGATAAAGATTTAAATGTAGAAAACAAAACAAAACAGAAAAATGCTAGAGGAATATACAAGTGTGTATTTACATAAATTTGAAGTGTCACCACAGGCAGAAACCACAAAGGAGGGTTGATTGTTTCCATCAGGTAAAATGTTCCATGCTTGTATGAAAAGCCCAATACAAAGTTTAAAGGGAACTTTTAAATTGGGAATGAGATTTGGAACTTGGACAGCATAGGTTAATCTTGTTATGCATAACAAACCCCTAAACATCAGTAAAAGATGATGAATATCCCAACAGGAAAAAAATGAGAAAAGGGCAAAATAGGCAATTCACTAAAGAAGAAATATGAGGCTTAATAAACGCAAAAATATATTAAATCATATTAGTGAACAAAATTACAGATCTGCGAACAAAGAGCTACTATTTGTAGCTTTTAAATTGACATAGATTTTGAGAACATAATAATGCCAAGCATTGACAGGGGTGTCACTTGCATGGACTACTAGCAGGGGTGTTTGGGAAACCTGTTTTGCATTATGTATTCAGTATCTTAAAATCATGCTTGCACTTTTAAGAAGTATTTGGGGGATTATTCAGAGATGAACATGCAAGAGTATCTACTAAAGCACAGTTTATAATATGAAAAATTAGAAATAGCCTAAATGTTTCAAGACAGGGAATTTGTTAAAAAAATCATAATATATTAGTATTGGAATCCTAAAATTATGACATACTGGAATGGTATAATGGAATCTTTTGCTACTGTTAAGAATGTTAAGAATGATGATGTAGAAATATAATTATTGGTATGGAAATATGTTTATAATCTGTTACTGCATGACAAAAACCTTCTTATATGTTTATATGTATGTGATGATACATGAATTGAAAAGGTATCAAAAGCAATAATCCAAATATACCAAAATACTGAAGGTAGCAATCTCTGGATGAGGGAAGAGGGTTACTAGTGGTTCTTTAATTATAAACAAAATATATTTTCTATGTATACACTCTTTTTTCTAGACTGAATATGTATAAAATGAATTTAAAAAACCAAAAGAATAACACAAAATTGTTTCATGGATATTATTAATGCCATATTTGGTCTTTCATAGAATTATCTTTGCTTTTAAAAGGCCAAATGTTAGAATATAGGAAGCTTTAGTTTGGATTCCCTAAAAACTGAGTCTGAGATAAGGGTCAAGTGCAAGTTGTTAATTCGGGAAGCATTCCCCTGGCAGTGGGGAAATCAGAGAAGGATGGAAAGAAAGTTGCTAATGTTTCCATTATGAAGAAAGTCACTATTGTCAGGAACTAGAGTTTAACTATGCTAAGGAACTCAGGGAGATTATGAGGACTACACACATCAGAATTATGGCACCTAATTGGAAAAGGAGCTGGGATATTTATTTACCAACTAATATCAGTCATTGGTGGAGAGCTATTCCTGATGTATGTTAAATCACAGAATTTCTGGCCTTTTTTACTGCCAAGTAAAGAGATGCAAATCCTGGCAGTTGGAAATGGACTGGCATGCGTAGAAATAGTAAAGGCTAAAATCTCCTGGGTGGGCCAGCAACAGCCTCTGCTACATTGGAGTTAGAAATTTGTTATCAATAGGAAAAGACACTTTGGGTCATGAAAAGGAAGATGTTTATTTGCACAGAGTCATATAATTAATGGCTGAGTCAGCCTCAAACATCAGGTCTACTAACTTGCATCCAGGATTTTTTTGATTGTATGATGGCCAGGCCCATCTTTATCATGGTCATTTCTAAACATGACAAGTACACATGCTCTCTCCGTTACAGATAGGATGCGGGATGCTTGTGTTCTTGTTCCTTTTGCTAAAAACCCTCCCACCTAAGAATAGGATCCAACCCAGTGGTTTTTAAATGGATCTAAGCCATGTAAGCTTTATTTCTAATGAGAGTTTATAAGGATGACCCATACATTGAAAAAATGAATATGGTGCTACTCAGGTTGAAGGAGATGAAGAAGCCATCTGTCCTTATTACATAAAAATTCTCGGAGGGGATTTCAAAGAGCAACATTTGAAAACCCCCATTTCCCCGATATTCTGGCAAGAGAAAAAGGGAATAATTATTCCAAGGAGTCTCAGCCTAACAGTAGTTTTACAGAAGAAATGGCTGGGGAACAGAAATTTTTCTGTACCCTTTAAGATTTTTCTAGGTAGTCTAAGAATTGAAATGACATGAGACAAATTAGTAGAACAAAAACAAATTTTAATTATGTATGCACAGAGGCCCAGTAATAAAACTGAGATCCAAAGAAATGACCAAGTGAGGCAGTTTATACTTTTTAGACAAAGAAACAAATCTGTGAAGAATTGATAGGATAAAGAACACTTCAGATTGGAAATTACATTTAGTAAGGAATTATAAACAGAATTTAGGCTGAGGTAGTAAATTAGTAAAAGTAACAAGTTTTATTTATATGGTTTTCTCAGTTCCAAATTACCTATAGTTGATGATAAAGATGTCTCTTTGCCTCCTGGCATGGAAGGGGTAGCTTTCACGTGGGGGACTTATTTCCTGCTTTCTGGAGACAGTAGGGGGGATGTCAAAGTGGGGCTTTTGCATTGACTGGTTCTTAAGTAACTTTAATTCACAATAATCAATATGCTATAGTGGTGCATATGGTGGTGGCCTGCCCTTGCCCCTCACAAAATTCATGTGGCATAAATGCACATGAGTAAAAAGCATGTGATGTCAACAGTAAAAAATTTTTTTCTTGGGAAAAAAAATACCACTTATTTGCTTATGCTGCTTATTGTTCTTCTGTAAGATGTCCGTGTAGAATGACTGGGCCCAGACTTCCCCAAGAACTCCTTTTGTTTTAGAAGGTTAAGTGGTGGTAACTGTTTTGAAAATTGTCATCTGAATCTCAGGATCCTTAATTAAGATTAAGGTCCTTAATCTTCCGAAGTCAAATTTATAATAGTCCAGTACAGTGCAGTTGTTTGCAAATAACCTTAATGTGTTGTTAGAGAGCACTGTTTTCTTTTCTTCATAATTTTTTGTATGTTAGAATAATGAGTATATAAGAGTGAGAAAGAGCCCATGGGTCCTGTGAAGTCCTTTGAACTGCGTTATGTAAGGAAGAGGCACTCTCCCTTTGTAACTCATTTAAAAATTCCTCTAGCCATACTTAAGGGAAAGTGATAAGGTATGTTTAAATATATGACCTATATTTAAAACCTTGTCAAAATTGAGCTATTTTCATAATTTAAGCCATTCACTTGAAATATGCAGATAATTATGGACAAAACTATTATCTACTCCAATCCCAATTACCATGTCTTGGTTTAGCTGATTACTTACATCAACATCTTGATTTATATATACTGTTGTTAAAAGTATCAACACAGGGGCATAGTGGTTAAGTACATAGGCATTGGCACTAGATAAATGTGGGTTCATATCTTATGACTACAAATCAGTAGCTATGTGATGTTGGGCAAGTGTTACTTCTCTTTTGAAAATAGGGCTCACCGTGATCGGAAGTCCGATAGAGTATGCTCAGTATTGTCCTGGCAGATAGTAAGTGATTAAAAAGTTATACCTAATATTCTTTGCTTCAGGCCTAGATTTTAAAAAGGAAAATTATTTCTAGCTGTGAAAGGTGATAGGGTATTAAACATCAAAGTTTATCAAGCAAGTTTACTTCAAGCACGTGTTAAATGTTATGCTAGCAAGAAAGACTAATATGTTGGGGGAAAAAAAAAGCCTCGTCAGAGGAAGTATAAAATCTGATATGTTACATGGCGTGTGTGTGTGTGTGTGTGTGTGTTTTAAGAAAGATTGCTTTTCATTTCACAAGGTCATTAAAAACAGCAGGTCCATATGATTTGTTATAAGAAAGTGTGTAGCAGGTGGTCCAAGTGTACAAACTTTGAGTCACAGGCACAAACATTACATCCAAGAAGCAAATAAGGAAGCATCTGTGCCTGAAATTAGAGAGGCAAAGCTCTTTTGCAAGAGTGGTGTCTAATAGGTCAAACTAACACGAAAGAATGAAACAATGTCAACAGGGATCAAAAACAGTGACAGCAGTACTTCTGAAATTTGTTGTGACCATGTTTTAATGTTTTACTTCAGACGAATAAATAAAATTGTGAATAAATGGAAGCATATTATATATATTGTTTTTAAGCTTTTTTTCCTTTTTTGGAATTCTAAATTACATTTTAAATGAACTTTAATGAAGTATACATACATTAAAATACATACATTTTGAGCATGACAGCTTAATGACTTTTGACAAATGTCTACATCCTTATCACCACCAGCCTGATCAATTATTGATCTGATTTCTACCACTGAAATATCAATGATTATTATTAGTGAATGATTCTAAATTCTAGTGAATACTAGTTATGCCTGCTCTAGAACTTCATAAAAATAGCATCATACACTATGTACTCTTTTCATCTGGCTTGTTTTCACTTAGCACATGTTTGAGATTCATCCATGTTGTTCAGCCATGTTGCATTAGGGCAGCTGTGAAAATGGGCGGCTCAGCTCTCTTGCTGCATGGAATGTAATTGAGCAAGAGTCTGAGCTGCGGTTCCTCAGGTTCATCATTTTGTTCATGGCTGAGGCCCCACTTCCCTCAGGCTCCTCCCAGCCAGTAACTGCACATGGCAGAAATGGTAGGGCAGGAGCTATCTGGTGAGAACCAGCAACTTAGGCTTTAGGACTTTCTCTTCGTTTGGCCAAAATCTTCTTAGAACTCTGCTGCTGTATGAGAGGCTTATTACCCAATCCTTTCTCCTTACTTCTCTCCTTCACAGAAGCCAGGTCTCCATTGCTGTTTGATGTCTGGCTTCTTCCTCTTAACCCTTCTATTTTTCTCTGAAGGTATTTTCCCCAGCAAATCTCTCAACAAGTTCAGTTCCATCTTGTCTGCTTCTTGGAGAACCTGAGCTAACTCATTTGCTATTTAGCATTTCATTCATTCTTTTGCTATTATTCCACTGCAAGAATATATGACAATTGTCTGTCCTTTCTTCTTTTAAAGTATTATTTATTTGAGAGAGAGAGTGAGTGAGAGCGAGCCCAAGTTCAGGGAAGGGCAGATGGAGAGGGAGGAAGAGATCGCCCCCCAGCAGGGAACCTGATGTGGAACTAGATCCCAGGACCCTGAGATCATGACCTGAGCTGAAGGCAGACGCTTAACTGACTGAGCCACCCAGGCGCCCTCTTCATCCTTTCTTATATTGATGGACCCTTGGGCTGTTTCCTTTTTTTGACTATCATAAATAAAATTGCTATGAACATTTATATAAAAGTGACTGTGTTTTCATTTATCTTGGATAAATATCTAGGAGTATAGTAGCTGGATCAAATGCAAAGATACTGCCAAATTTCTTTCCAAAGTGGTTGTACCATTTTACATTCCCACAGGCAATATAGAAGAGGTCCTGTTGCTTCAGATCCTCACCGATAGTTGGTATTGAAACTCTTTTTAATTTTAACTGTTTGAGTGAGCATAAATAGATATTTCTTTAATTTGTATTTTCCTGATGACTAAAGATGCTGAGCACCTTTTCAACTATGGCCATTCAAAAATTTATTTTCTGGGAAGGTATGTGTTCAATTCCTTGACCATTTCTATTGGACGGTTTTCTTATTCTAGAGTTGTAAGAATGCTTTATATATTCTTTTTTTTTTAAATTTTTTTAATTCTTATGTAAATCCCCATACATTACATCATTAGTTTTAGAGGTAGTGTTCCATGATTCATTGTTTGTGCATAACACCCAGTGCTCCATGCAGAATGTGCCCTCCTCAATACCCATCACCAGGCTAACCCATCCTCCCACCCCCCTCCCCTCTAGAACCCTCAGTTTGTTTTTTAGAGTCCATCGTCTCTCATGGTTCATCTACCCCTCCGATTTCCCCCCCTTCATTCTTCCCCTCCTGCTGTCGTCTTCTTCTTTTTTTTTTTTCTTAACATATATTGCATTATTTGTTTCAGAGGTACAGATCTGAGATTCAACAGTCTTGCACAATTCACAGCACTTACCAGAGCATATACCCTCCCCAGTGTCTATCACCCAGTCACCCATCCCTCCCACCACACCCCCCACTCCAACAACCCAAACAAACCCAGTTTGTTTCCTGCGATTAAGAATTCCTCATATCAGTGAGGTCATATGATACATGTCTTTCTCTGTTTGACTTATTTTGCTCAACATAATACCCTCCAGTTCGATCCACGTTGTTGCAAATGGCAAGATTTCATTCCTTTTGATGGCTGCATAATATTCCATTGTATATATATACCACCTCTTCTTTATCCATTCATCTGTTGGTGGACATCTTGGCTCTTTCCACAGTTTGGCTATTGTGGACATTGCTGCTATAAACATCGGGATGCACGTACCCTTTCGGATCCCTACTTTTGTATCTTTGGGGTAAATACCCAGGAGTTCAATTGCTGAGTTGTAGGGTAGCTCTAATTTCAACTTTTGGAGGAACCTCCATACTGTTTTCCAGAGTGGCTGCACCAGTTTGCATTCCCACCAACAGTGTAGGAGGGTTCCCCTTTCTCTGCATCCCCGCCAACATCTGTCGTTTTCTGACTTGTTAATTTTAGCCATTCTGACTGGTGTGAGGTGGTATCTCATTGAGGTTTTGATTTGGATTTCCCTGATGCTGAGCGATATTGAGCACTTTTTCATGTGTCTGTTGGCCATTTGGATGTCTTCTTTAGAAAAATGTCTGTTCGTGTCTTCTACCCATTTCTTCATTGGATTCTTTGTTCTTTGGGTGTTGAGTTTGATGAGTTCTTTATA
>NC_058409.1:35319311-35346447 GCF_002201575.2 Neomonachus schauinslandi | reverse complement strand
AGGTTGCTGCCTGTGTTCTCCTTTAGGATTTTGATGGACTCCTGTCTCACATTTGGGTCTTTCAACCATTTGGAGTCTATTTTTGTGTGTGGTGTAAGGAAATGGTCCAGTTTCATTCTTCTGCATGTGGCTGTCCAATTTTCCCAACACCATTTGTTGAAGAGACTGTCTTTTTTCCATTGGACATTCTTTCCTGCTTTGTCAAAGATGAGTTGACCATCAAGTTGAGGGTCCCTTTCTGGGTTCTCTATTCTGTTATATTGATCTATGTGCCTGTTTTTATGCCAGTACCATACTGTCTTGATGATGACAGCTTTGTAATAGAGCTTGAAGTCTGGAATTGTGATGCTGCTAGCTTTGCTTTTCTTTTATACATTCCTCTGGCTATGTGGGGTCTTTTCTGGTTCCATACAAATTTTAGGATTATTTGTTCCATTTCTTTGAAAAAAGTGGATGGTATTTTGATGGGGATTGCATTGAATATGTAGACTGCTCTAGGTAGCATTGACATCTTCACAATATTTGTTCTTCCAATCCATGAGCATGGAACGTTTTTCCATTTTTTTGTGTCTTCCTCAATTTGTTTCATGAGTATTTTATAGTTTTCTGATTACCGATCCTTTGCCTCTTTGGTTAGATTTATTCCTAGGTATCTTATGGTTTTGGGTGCAATTGTAAATGGGACTGACTCCCTAATTTCACTTTCTTCTGTCTTGTTGTTGGTGTATAGGAATGCCACTGACTTCTGTGCATTGATTTTATATCCTGCCACTTTACTGAATTCCTGTATGAGTTCTAGCAGTTTTGGGGTGGAGTCTTTGGGATTTTCCACATAAGTATCATATCATCTGCAAAGAGTGAGAGTTTGACTTCTTCTTTGCTGATTTGGATGCCTTTGATTTCTTTTTGTTGTCTGATTGCTGTGGCTAGGACTTCCAATACTATGTTGAATAGCAGTGGTGATAGTGGACATCCCTGCTGTGTTCCTGACCTTAGGGGGAAAGCTCTCAGTTTTTCCCCATTGAGAATGATATTTGCTGTAGGTTTTTCATAGATGGCTTTTATGATATTGAGGTATGTACCCTCTATGCCTATACTCTGAAGAGTTTTGATCAAGAAAGGATGCTGTACTTTGTCAAATGCTTTTTCTGCATCTATTGAGAGGATCGTATGGTTCTTGTTCTTTCTTTTGTTAATGTATTGTATCACGTTGATTGATTTGCGGATGTTGAACCCACCTTGCAGCCCAGGGACAAATCCCACTTGGTCGTGGTGAATAATCCTTTTAATGTACTGTTGGATCCTATTGGCTAGTATTTTGGTGAGAATTTTTGCATTCATGTTCATCAGGGATATTGGTCTGTAATTCTCCTTTTTGATGGGGTCTTTGTCTGGTTTTGGGATCAAGGTAATGCTGGCCTCATAAAATGAGTTTGGAAGTTTTCCTTCCATTTCTATTTTTTGGAACAGTTTCAGAGGAATAGGTATTAATTCTTCTTGAAATGTTTGGTAGAATTCCCCTGGGAAGCCATCTGGCCCTGGGCTTTTGTTTGTTGGGAGATTTTTGATGACTGCTTCAATTTCCTTAGTGGTCATAGCTCTGTTCAGGTTTTCTATTTCTTCCTGGTTCAGTTTTGGTAGTTGATACATCTCTAGGAATGCATCCATTTCTTCCAGGTTATCTCATTTGCTGGCATAGAGTTGCTCATAATATGTTCTTATAATTGTTTGTATTTCTTGGTGTTGGTTGTGATATCTCCTCTTTCATTCATGATTTTGTTGATTTGGGTCATTTCTCTTTTCTTTTTGATAAGTCTGGCCAGGGGTTTATCAATCTTGTTAATTCTTTCAAAGAACCAGCTCCTAGTTTTGTTGATCTGTTTTACTGTTCTTTTTTTTTTCTATTTCATTGATTTCTGCTCTGCTCTTTATTATTTCTCTTCTCCTGCTGGGTTTAGGCTTTATTTGCTCTTCTTTCTCCAGCTCCTTTAGGTGTAGGGTTAGGTTGTGTACTTGAGACCTTTCTTGTATCTTGAGAAAGGCTTGTATTGCTATATACTTTCCTCTTAGGACTGCCTTTGCTGCATCCCAAAGATTTTGAATAGTTGTGTTTTCATTTTCATTGGTCCATGTATTTTTTTAATTCTTCTTTAATTTCCTGGTTGACCCATTCATTCTTCAGTAGGATGCTCTTTAGCCTCCATGTGTTTGAGTTCTTTCTGACTTTTGTCTTGTGATTGAGTTCTAGTTTCAACGCATTGTGGTCTGAAAATAGGCAGGGAATGATCCCAATCTTTTGGTACCGGTTGAGACCTGATTTATGACCTAGGATGTGATCTATTCTGGAGGATGTTCCATGGGCACTAGAGAAGAATGTGTATTCCGTTGCTTTGGGATGGAATGTTCTGAATATATCTGTGAAGCCCATTTGGTCCAGTGTGTCATTTAAAGTCTTTATTTCCTTGTTGATCTTTTGCTTCGACGATCTGTCCATTTCAGTCAGAGGGGTGTTAAAGTCCCCCACTATTATTGTATTGTTGTCGATGTGTTTCTTTGCTTTTGTTATTAATTGGCTTATAGAATTGGCTGCTCCCATGTCAGGGGCATAGATATTTACAATTGTTAGATCTTCTTGTTGGATAGACCCTTTAAGTAGGATCTAGTGTCCTTCCTCATCTCTTATTACAGTCTTTGGTTTAAAATCTAATTTGTCTGATATAAGGATTGCCACCCCAGCTTTCTTTTGGTGTCCATTAGCATGGTAAATGGTTTTCCACCCCCTCACTTTCAATCTGGGGCTGTCTTTGGGTCGAAAATGAGTCTCTTGCAGACAGCATATCAATGGGTCATGTTTTTTAATCCAATCTGATAGCCTGTGTCTTTTGATTGGGGCATTGAGCCCATTTACATTCAGGGTAACTATTGAAAGATAGGAATTTAGTGCCATTGTATTGCCTGTAAGTTGACTGTTACTTTATATTGTCTGTGTTCCTTTCTGGTCTATGTTGCTTTTAGGGTCTCTCTTTGCTTAGAGGACCCCTTTCAAGATTTCTTGTAGGGCTGGTTTTGTGTTTGCAAATTCCTTTAGTTATTGTTTGTCCTGGAAGCGTTTTATCTCTCCTTCAATTTTCAATGACAGCCTAGCTGGATAGAGTATTCCTGGCTGCAGATTTTTCTCATTTAGTGCTCTGAATCTATCCTGCCAGTCCTTTCTGGCCTGCCAGGTCTCTGTGGATAGGTCTGTTGCCAGTCTAATGTTTCTACCATTGTAGGTTACATATCTCTTCTCCCGAGCTGCTTTCAGGATTTTCTCTTTGTCTATGAGACTCGTAAATTTTACTCTTAGATGTCAGGGTGTTGACCTATTTTTATTGATTTTGAGAGGGGTTCTCTGTGCTTCCTGGATTTTCATGCCTGTTTCCTTCCCCAAGTTAGGGAAGTTCTCTGCTATAATTTGCTCCAGTATACCTTCTGCCCCTCTCTCTCTTTCTTCTTCTTCTGGGATCCCAATTATTCTAATGTTGTTTCATCTTACGGTATCACTTATCTCTCAACTTCTGCCCTCGTGATCCAGTAGTTGTTTATCTCTCTTTTTCTCAGCTTCTTTATTTTCCATCATTTGGTCTTCTATATCACTGATTCTCTCTTCTGCCTCATTTATCCTAGCAGTTAGCGCCCCCATATTTGATTGCACCTCATTAATAGCCTTTTTGATTTCAACTTGGTTAGATTTTAGTTCTTTTACTTCTCCAGGAAAGGGTTTCTCTAATATCTTCCATGCTTTTCTCAAGGCCAGCTAGTATCTTTAAAGTGATGATTCTGAACTCTAGATCTGACATCGTACTAATGTCCGTATTGAGTAGGTCCCTGGCAGTCGGTACTACCTCTTGTTCTTTTTGTTGAGGTGATTTTTTCCGTCTTGTCATTTTGTGCAGAGGAGAATAGATTAATGAGAGAACAAAATGCTAGCAGAGTAACAATGTCCCCAGAAAATATACTGTAAACAAATGAGAAAAGACCTGAAGCAGTGAGAAAAGGAAGGGAAAGAGAGAAAAAGAAAAAGAAAAAAAAGAAAAAGATAAAGATAAAAACAAATAAAAACAGAACAGAACAAAACAACAACAACCAAAAAAACAGAATGTGATCAAATATGATCAGGCTGGTATATAGATCAGTGCCACACACTATATTTTGGGTGTATTTTGGTCTGTTAGAAGAAAGTGCCTCCCAAAATTTTAAAGAAAGAAAAACTTAGATATGTACAAAAATAAGGGTTGATATGATGAAGGGATGGGATATGACTGTAAAGATGGAAATTATAAAAAATTTTATAAAAGGAATTGATAAGAAGTTGTTTGAAAAAAGAAAGAAGAGGATTTAAAAAAAAAGAAAAAAAAAGGGAGAGAATGTGATCAGGCAGGGGAGTAGAAAAAACCATATACTAGAGATTTAGGGTATATTTTGATCTGTTAGAAGAAACTATCCCAAAATTTTAAAGAGAGAACAACTTATATATATAAGCCAAAAATACGTGTAACTACTATGAAGGGATAGAATATGACTCTAAAAATGAAAAATAAAAATGTTTTTTAAAAAAGGGATTGATAAGATGTTGGTTGAAAAAGGGAAAAAGAAAAATTCAAAAAAAAAAAAGAGAGTTTAAAAAAAAAATTAACTTTGAAAGACTAAAGAATCATGGTAAAAAAGCCATGAATTCTATGTGTAGTATTTCTCTAGTGCTGGAGTTCTGTTGTTCTCTTTGATCAGTACACTTGGTCTTGGCTGGCTGTTCTCGCTGTTCTTCTGGGGGAGGGGCCTGTTGCCGTGGTTTCCAAATGTCTTTGCCAGAGGCAGAATTGCCCTGCCCTTGCCTGGTCCGGGCTAAGTAATCTGCTCGGGTTGCTCTCTGGAGCTTTTGTTCCCTGTGAGCTTTCCATACAGCTTTGGAGGCGGAGAGTGAAAATGGCGGCCTCCCAATCTCCACCCCAGAGGAGCTGAGAACTCGGGGCCCCACTTCTCAGTGAGCCCCCAGAGAAAAGCAGTCAGTCATTCCCGGCTCCCTGGTGTCCGGCCTCACTCCATGCTCACCCGGCCTGTGACCGCGCGTTTCTATCTCTGGCACCCGACCCTGGGTGGAGTTTCCAAACCCAGCCGATCCCTGCGGTGAGCTCCCACGCCGCTCCTCCCAGGGGAGGAAGGGGAGTCTCCCCAGATCTGCCCCTTGTTGGGTCCCTGCTGGAGGAGCAGTGGCCCAGCTGTGCCGCGGATCACGGTTTATGGCAACCCCGAGCTGAGAGCCCGCACCTGGGCTCTGCCTCTGCAGCCGGCTTCCCTGCTCTGTTACCTGGGAGCTCTGCCACACTCAGGCACCCCCAGTCTTTCTGTGACCCCGAGGGTCCTGAGACCACACTGTCCCGTGAGGGTTCCACCCCCAGCTTAGCCACCGGAGTGATGTCCCTCAGCGGAGCAGACTTTTAAAAGTTCTGATTTTGTGCTCCACGGCTCTATCACTTGCCAGAGGCGGCTGACGGAGACCCCTCCCCTGCCATCTATCCTCCTGAATATCGCCTCGGATTCACTTCTCTGCACGTCCTACCTTCCAGAAAGTGGTCACTTTTCTGTTCAGAGAGTTGTTGCTCTTCTTTTCTTCCATCTCCTGTTGAGTTTGTAGGTGTTCAGAATGGTTTGATCCCTATCCAGCTGAATTCCTGAGAGGAGACGAAATCCAGGTCTCCTACTCCTCTGCCATCTTGCTCTGCCCTCTGCTTTATATATATATATATATATTTTTTTTTAAAGATTTTATTTATTTATTTGAGAGAGAGAGAGCACATGAGAGGGGGGAGGATCAGAGGGAGGAGCAGACCCCCTGCTGAACAAGGAGCCCGATATGGGACTTGATCCCGGGACTCAAGGATCATGACCTGAGCCGAAGGCAGTCGCTTAACCAACTGAGCCACCCAGGCGCCCTGCTTTATATATTCTTAACACAAATTATTTGTCAGGATGTCTTGCAAATGTTTTCTCCCAGTTCTTGGCCTACATTTTCACTTTCTTATTCATGTCTTTTGAAAAAAAAGCTTTTTTTTTTTTGAAAAAACTCCAATGCTTTGGTTTTTGTGTTTTTTTTTTTTTTTTTTTTTACAGCTGGTGAGTTTTTTGGTCTTCTCTAAGAAATCCTTACCTACCATGAGGTTGTGAAGATTTTCTCCTATCTTCTGTTAGAAGTTAAATATTTTTATGTTTAGTTTTGAGATCATTTTTTGTTACTTCCTACCACTATACAAGAAAAGTTGAGGTTAATATTTTTTTCATATGCATATACAGTTGTTCAGTTGCTGCTTGTTGAAAAGGCATTCTTTTCCCCATTGATTTATTTTGATATGATTTTCAAAAACCACTGATTCTATACATATGGGTCTATTTCTGGACTTCTCATCCTAGTCTATTGATCTGCATGTCTATCTTTATCTAAAACCACATTGTTTTATTACTATAGCTGTATACTAAGTCTTGAAATAAGGTAATAACATCCTCCAAAATTGTTCTGCTTTTCTTCACAGTTATCCTGGATATTCTAGGTTCTTTGTTTTACCATATAAATTTTAGAACCATCTTGTTTATTTAAATGGAGAAAATGCTGGGATTTTTATTGGGATTGTGTTGCTCAGTTTGGGGGTGAATCCTAATAATATTGAGTTTTTGGATCATGTGCTGTTTTCCAAGGTCTATGAAGAGGTTTTTCATATATTTTGGAAAGACTAGTGTGGTTCCAGTTAGTCTTTCATGGCAGAAATGGAAAAGTGACAATTCTAACTGTAAACAGAATTCCAAATATGCCACTGCTAGTGATTTTCTTCTAACTGCAAACAAAGTTTGCCCATTTTTGTTTTGATATTTTCCCCCCTCCCCTTGAAAAAAGGGGATAAAAAAGAACATTGGAAACTCTGTTTAGTGTAGTTAGCCAAAGTTTATCAGAGGAGATGGAAAAGGTAAATGAGAGAGAAAGAGGTTGGAAAACCAAAACTTGAGTACTGGCTTTGTTTCAAACTGGTATGGTCTTGGGCAAACTACTTAATTTGTTCCAATTTTAAGTTTCTTATTAGAAAAATGGGTATAATCTTATCCTACTTTTTCTTCAGGGGTACTTTAAGTCCCTTGTAAAATAAGGAATGAATTTGAAAACATTCCAAACACAACTAAGAATTACTTCTATTATTCTTTAGTAAAATAAAATCTCTCAGATGACCAGTTTTCTCTCCACCTCTCCAATTACTTGGATCTTTGTCTCAGGATTCTTTCATGCCCCTTCTTTTCTGTTAGTTTGTGGCTTGCAGTAAGACAAGGATGCCTCTGAGCACTCAGCTGGAAAGAAACACTCTCCGAAGCATTTACCTTGTAGGGAAAATTTTCCTCTTTTCAATGGGATTATGCCTGAGAAATAATATACTTTGGGCTTTCAGCCAATCAAGACAGCTACAGCAAGATAACCTTAGTTTCATTTAGAAAAAGATAATTTTCATTTTATAAGATGTCCTTACTTTAAAATATTTTTGTATGTTTTTAGAACATTTAAAATCAAATAAAAATCATTGCTTAGAGAAAAGCATCATGACAAAATATACTGATAACAGAAATTGTTCTGGGTTTAGTATTTTGTCATCTCCAGGACAATTGAAGCCCATGATTTTTTAGAAATGCTTATTTTATGAGATAAAAAGCTAACCTTGTTTCATTCTATTAAAGAAAACAGAACCCACAGATACTTGATTTTTCTTGATTAGTTCTATATATTCTACAGCCTGAAGCCACACCTCTTCTCTAGTCTGAGTTCCTCTTCTAGGTCTCAGTTTCTCCATCTATAAAATGGGTTAACCTGAGTACCAACACTCAGAGTTGATGTAGGATTGAATGATATAATGATATAATAATATTATAAAGCACTTAGATAATATAAAGTACTTAGAATAGTACCTTGTATGTAGTAAGCATATAGGATTCAATAACCATTCAGTAAGCATAATTATGAAAAATGCTCTCTTGGTCTTGTGCTATACTTTTAGTATATGTGGTACCAAATTTATTGTAGAACCAAATTTATTGGTAAGAACTATTCCATTTTTGGAGAATCTGAATTGGGTGGGTAGGAATCCTGACATTCCCAAGTCAGTTTTGTTCCAGAACTAAGGAACTCCTAGAACTCAGCATCAACAAAGTTGAATACACCAGTTGTTTGGGAACTATCTACATTATCTCAGTTTATGCAGTTTATAACTTGGAGCCTAGATCTCAGAACTGGAAATGTATTTTTTAATTTCAAGTTCCAACTGTTTCATCAGTGGGGAAGTGAGAATGCCTGTGCCTCTTTGGACATGTCTTTTTCATCACAGCCTTGGCTGGGTGTTTGGAAAGGAAAGGGCTAGGTCCTTGCTTCCCAGCAGTGCTGTCACTGTGTCCACAGTGATTCCCCAGTACCTGGTAAATACCTCCAATGAATGAAATTTCTCTCTTTGAATTGCACTTGCTTGTTGTAGTAGGTCTGGCTTCCCTGTTAGTTTGAACTCTTTGTGGAAAGAGGGGTTTGAGTCCTTAGAACCTTGCACAGTCCCTGGCACTTAGCTGGTATTTAATAAATATTAAATTAGTGTGAAGTCACTTCTTGGTTTTTGCACTTAAGTCTTATTCTTCTGTCTCTTTATGTTGGCTGGCCATTTAAGTGAGTGGTTAAAAGAGAGCTATAAAAACGTTAGGAAGTAGTAGTCTGTCACACTCTTGTCCCTCATTCAGTGTTTTGCACCTGTTCTACACTCTTGGCTCCAAGGAGAGAGTAGAAATTCATGCAGACCTAAGGAGAAGGAACCAATGCCATTATCCCAACAATGCATATTTAGCTATGACAGTGACTTCGATGAGAACTTCTGTTTCTGACCCTATCTAACTGTATTCTGCATGTAGCAGCCAGACAAATCTTTTAAAAATATGAGCATACACCTTCTCTGCTTAAAACTCTTCAATGGCTTTCCACTGGACTTGGAATGAAATCCACATCACTGTGGCTTCTAGAGTCCTCATTCTTTAGCCCTTGCTGACCTTCCAGTTGTACATGAGGCCATTCTCCCCTCATTCTCTGTGCTCCAGTTATTCTTAACTTTGAGGCCCTCAAGCATACCCTTTCCACCTTCAAAGCCTTAGTCCATATTTTTCTTTTGCTGGTACTCCCCTACTGGTGTTCACATGCTTGCTTTTTCTTCTTTTTGGGTCCTCCCTGAGAACCACTCAGGAGGACAAACCCTCCTTTAATTGACACCTGCATTCTGTTTGCACACTTCTTGGCACTTACCACTGTTTATTATTTCAAAGTATTTACTAATGAGCTCTTTTTGGTTTGTTTTTGTGGTCATAGCATATAAGTTTTATGTGGTATTGGACTAAATATTTTCCTAATAAATATAAATATATCAATTTATAAAGTTATAAAACTTCATAAATTTTATAAGTTTTATGTTTATCTCTCTGTGATAAACCATGGTGCTAGTTCCTAGTAACTATTTAATGAAATAATTATGTAATTGCTAATGTTTTCAAATTTAATTCCTATCCTTTTTCTTATGTCACCAGGCAGGGAGGTGAGTATTTGAAGGTGATATACACTAACATAAAAGTGTGTTGGTGGTTGTGAGTGACTGTTTTCAGGTCTCTAAACTCTGTTGGATGGACTTCTCATTTTGGCTTGGCCATAAAAGCATTATGTCTGAGAGGAAGTAATGCATCAAATCAAAAAGAAGTTATCAAGAGGCTTGGGAACTGGGTTTTCAGTATGGAGGGCAGAAGCCTTATTCCCTCAGGTCCTGAAGAGGTCCTCATGTGCAAGGAAAGGACAGCCTAGTGTCCAGTTACAGGAGGGATATTTTGGAATAATGAAATGTCATCCTTGTGCTGAGTGCTTTCACAGGAACCACAGAAAGACAAAAAAACTTACTATGGTTAGCATGATTCTGAGATAGTTTTTTTACATCCTGTGGACATGTTTAGCCACTTTCAAATCATTTCAGCAACTCATAAAGAAGGACTAGGAGTTATTACAATACATTTAGAGTGGAAAGGCACATGTAAATAAATTAGAATAAATACCTTTCTTCAGTAGAACTCAAACTATAAAATGTTCTGTACACAAACCTTAATCAAAATCTTAAATTTATGTACACATATCTCTTGTTGGGGGCGATGAAATCCAAAGCCACATCATGGTGGACTCTCCACATTGAATTGGGCTGCCTAAGTATTAGGCTTTTATACACAGGCAGTGCCTTCCAGATTACATTTCTGTGTATTAATTTATTTGCATGAGAAAGAGAGGGCAGCACAGATTACCTTGTACCACGGAGAGCGCCTCTCAGCACAGAGATAGTTTTGTATTTCTCCCCGAAGACAAAAACTTGGCAAATTATAGCTTTGAAAAGCTTAGTTTTACTGAAGGGGTAATTGCTATGGCTTGACGAGTTGAAATCAATATCCAAACCTCAGTGCTTTCCATTCCCTCTTATGGCTGATGTTACAAAATAGGGTCCTTGGGGTAAGAGAAGGAGAAACTAAAGCATTTTTAAGGGGGATCTGTCAGTGGAGTAGCAAAATGCCATGTTGCTGCTTTCATACTGATACTGTTAGCGGGCCGTAAAAATTACCTGATCAGTATTTACATAGTACAAGCTGCGTACTCACATTAATTGGGACACATGTCCAGTGTCTTTCAGGACAGGCAGTTTCAACTGGCTTCTGTAGCATAGTCAGCTACCTAGGAAGAAGTTGCAAAAAAAAAAAAAAATTAATATCTAAATTAGCTTCTCTGTAAATGAATTCTTGTTGCCTGTGTCTGGATTCTCGTTAATACATAATTTCTCTCCCCTCTTTGTTATTTTGAAAGGAAGTCTGTATATACAGAAGAGCTGGAATGGTTTTCTTAAAATTTCTGATCACTAACAGGTCTCTTCCCAGTCAATGTGAAATATCAGCACTCTGCTATATTGACCTATTAAAAGGAGGTAATGGTGCGGAACCTGGCGCTTGAAACCAGGAGGATCTGTCTTTAATTTCAATTGTTAAACTAAATTGTTGACCAATTTATTTAACCTCTCCAGCCCTCAATTCTTTTTTATCTCTAAAATGGGACTAATAGTACTGACTTTTGGGGTGAAGTGATCATTAGCAGAGATCATGCATAAAGGTGTTTATCACAGTGCTCAGCATGTAGGCAGTGCCCAACAGATGGTAATTAGTAATTTTTTTTTTAGATTTTTATTTATTTATTGAGAGAGAGAGAGCATGAGAGAGAGGAGGGTCAGAGAGAGAAGCAGACCCCCTGCCAAGCAGGGAGCCCGATGCGGGACTCGATCCCGGGACTCTAGGATCATGACCTGAGCCGAAGGCAGTCGCTTAACCAACTGAGCCACCCAGGCCCCCGGTAATTAGTAATTTTAATAATGATGACCCTACCCATCATAACTGAGTTAAACTTCTGAGTCAAGTCACATGTCTGATTGGATTATACACTCTCAAAACTAGAGAGGAAAACAATATAAAAAACCTCAGCATTTCCACCCCCCATTTTCAGTCTTTCCAGATTATAGTACAATCATTCTCAACTATAATATGTCCTAATTTTCTCTTACAGTGACAAAAAAAGCAAGGTAAAATTTTCCCAGCAATGCTCTTTCAGCATTACTCATAGCAATACAGGCAAAATCAAGTGGAGAAATGTCTTGGTGATGATTGTTGGGAAAGGTGTATCCTTTGTATGAATTACCCAGGTATGGATTATCCTTTCTATGCCAATCTATCTCCCAGGTCTTTGTTCAACACTTTACTTTACTTGTCCGTGTAGACAACACTGTTGAGCCCTGACAGGTTTTGATATGTGGCAACTGCAGGCAGGAAATGCCAGGTGCAGGTAGCTTAAGGAGTACTCAGGAAAACTATTTCCTGACTAAAAAGATGAGAAGACATTGCATCTTAAATCCAATCCAGCATGTAACCAAAGTAAATGGAACAGAAGAATAAAATGTATTTTATTCATAATGAACTGAGACTGCACATAAAAGAATCTCTTAAATATCTGAACGGTTAAAAATGGATTATATTTCCCTTTGGGAAGGGAAGTACTCAAAGGGATAGGGCTGATGAACTGAGCTTATTAAATTGGCTTTTGGTGGTGATGAAAATGGTATTGACAAAAAGTCAGTGGCATATATTTCACACACATTTGCAGGGGCAATGAACATAAACTAGTGCTCTGGTAAAAGCTGAGATGCTTTATATTCTGACACCTGGACTCTGGTGGCATGCTTATCACCCCGAGTAGAACTCATCTTTGAAAACCAAAGCAATTTCATGAATAAACACCTTTAATCATTGGTGGGGTTAGTTTCCAACTGGAGAAGACTCTGCATTACTGGAGAAAAGATTCAGGAGTAAGATGGGTAGATAGCATTTGATTCAGTTGACATTATTAGGGAAACTCCAGTCCTTTTAGTCCAATACCAAAGAATCCATGGGCACTGTGTCAGAATTCATGGTAATGGAGTTCAGGACAGGCTGCTCCCAAATATGCCCCTGTGGCATATTGGTTATTTTGAATTAAAGTTGCTTATAAAGCAGCCAGTGCAAGGACACTCTGACCCTCTCTGCTCCCTGAAAGCAGGAAAAAAATTTTCCATGTGAAAGTTACCCTCCCTGTACCAGGAGACAAAGAGACATGCTTATCATCACAGATAGAGAATTTAGGGCCAAGAAGACCGTGTACACAAGGCTTATTTAACAAACAAACAAACAACAAACCTTGTAACTTCTTCAACAGTTTAGTACCATACCCAAACTTTTTTATTTTGTCAATTGCTTACAAATTTATTGCTTCCTTGTCTAAAGGATAGAAGAGCAGCCTGCTTTAGTCACTTCTTTGAGTCTCATACTTCTGTGACCTCCCATACATATGAAATTCAATTTGTTTTTCTCCTGTTAATCTGTCTTATGTCAATTTAATTTTAGACCAGGCAAAGAACCTGGAAATGAAGAATAGTAAAGTATTCCTTTCCCACAATGGAATATGAAGGGATGTCCTTAATCTCATCCTCAGAAACCTTTCTTTTCTAAGAGTTTGCTAGAGAATACATGGAGGCTAGATTGTTGTCACCTTATCATTCTTTATGTATCCCATTTGACTTAGACATTATAAATCACATGGAATTTGGCCTTCATTAGGAAAATAAAACTCAGATCCTGAGAGTTTTAGCAAAGAAAGACAGTTATATGTGTGGAAGGAGATGGCTGGAATGGACAACTCTGGCTGAGATTTGTGTTCTTTTGCTTTATCTTCCTTAATATGTGTGGCACCACAGTATTGGCCTTTTGGGAACATAGATACACCCTTAATGCTTTAATTAAATATTGAAAAATAATCCTTTCCTTGCTTCCCAGTAGCCTGGTTGAGACTTGACTAGAACTCTAAATAATATTTACTAAAAGTTTGAGGGTATATAAGATGAATATACACTGCCTCACTTCCTCTATCTGTAAGGTGGAATGACAAAAATACCTACCCCGCAGGATTGCTGAGAATCCCTGATCTTTAGAACATTGCCTGACACCCAATAGGCTTTAAGCAGAAGTTAACTGCTATTATTATTATTATTATTATTATTATTATTATTATTATTATTTATTATGAGATCTACAGATCTAGAATTTTGATTACCTGTGTATTAGTCAGGATCTAAGTAGGAACACAGAAATCACTTCAAGCATTTGCAAAAGATGAAATTTAAAGCAGGCATTGGATACACAGGTGAGGGATTTGCTGGAGGTCAAACATCTCAGAATGAGGGAAGTACAGTAGGAATGATTACCCACAGGAAACCAATAGCATTCCTAGGCTGGTGAAATGCAGGAAGTAAAGGTGTTGTTCCTGGAGGTCAGGTACAAGGTTGTCTGACAAACTGTGAAACTCCATAGGGTTTTTGGGAGTTAACTGATGTCACAAAGGAGATTTTGCCACACTGGTGAAGATGTTCAAGGCCCAGAGAAAAGAGGAGTTCCCTGGCTTCCATCTTCCCTCCACCCTGTAATCTCTCATCAGTCTCTTTGTTGTTGGAATCCAGGCAGAAGCCAGATGCCGTTGTAACCTGGTAAACAAATCTTTCAGCGGTCAGTCATCTTCCTTCCCCCATGACAGAGAGGGTCAGGCTAAGGGCAAGGAAAGGATCTGAGGACAACCAAACATGGAAAAAGCACAAATAAGCTTACGAGGTAGGGCTTGCTCTTAGGGTTCACAGCTTTTAAGCCACAGGGTTTCTAGAAGCTGTTTAGAAACCCAGCACTTAGGGGCACTGTTTTCTACATCTTGGCAATATCTTATCCAACTTTGCTCAGCTTCTAGGTTCAGTGGTTTCTAAAAAAAAATTGTTGCTGAGCTGAACTGATACACTCAAGAACCACTGTCATGACCCAATGGATTAAAGTACATGAAAGTACATTTTAAATTAGACAAGCACAAGGAATTGCCCTGAGTCTATACTGGGTCCCCAGTTACTTACTAATGACCTCAGACATTGTGTCCATTGCACTCTGATATTTAAAGCATTGGTCTTCCAACTGGAGAATATTTCCTTCTGTCACTCTCAGCCATAGAGTAGATTCCAAAAGGGCAGGAAATATCCTGGTGGAATTTGATTTCTTCTCAGATAAAATGATCTTTTAGAAATGTGATGATGAGTGCGAGCAAGACTATATTCTTCAAAGTTAAGTGGAGTTGTGATAAATGAGGGGGAAAGGACTAAATGAGACATCATTTGCATTCATGCACATTTTCAGTAAGGGAGCAAACTTTGTTGGTGACTTTGATATGAGCTCTCCTTTTATATGAAATGGCTTTAGGAGCTGACAAAAATTGGGTTAATCCAAACAGGCTGGGAAACATGGTGTTTTCTTAGCTCTCTTTCCCTGGTAGAAATGAATCTTGCTCCAAAGACTTGTCCTAACTCACAGATCTAGGTCTAAGGTCCAGTAAATACAGAATGCATTGTGAAAATTTTAAGCAGTGATATCCTTATAGGAACTGTTCTTGTTCTTTATTTTTACCCTTATTTCTGACCTGCCTAACAAACTTACTTAATTAGTTCTGCATCAGGATCACATTCCTTGCACATTGGAAGTGGAAGTCATAGGTAGGGTTTTTGATGTATGATTGGGGCATTAATATATGTTGATTATATATGTTGATGGGCATTGATATATATATATATCAATATATTTGAGATATATATATATATATATATATATATATATATATATATATATATTGCTGTATGTTTAACAATAATGTATCCAAGTATAGTTCCAATAAGAATGCTGGCTGATATTTAGGTTAATGTTACTGAAAACAATCAAAGAAAACAAGATAGGTCAGAAGGTCACTGGTTTGCCAATGACGTGAGCAACTTATTTTCTGATTAAGATACACCAAAAACTAATGATGTACTGTGTGGTGATTAACATAACAGAATAAAATAAACTAAAATATTTTAAAAAAGATAATAACTTTGAATACTGGAAAGATAACCTCTTATTATTATTATTATTATGCTATGTTAATCACCATACATTACATCATTAGTTTTTGATGTAGTGTTCCATGATTCATTGTTTGCGCATAACACCCAGTGCTCCATGCTGAAAATGCCCTCTTTAATACCCATCAGCAGGCTAACCCATCCTCCCACCCCCCTCCCCTCTCGAACCCTCAGTTTGTTTTTCAGAGTCATTGTCTCTCATGGTTCATCTCCCCCTCTGATTTCCCCCCTTCATTCTTCCCCTCCTGCTATCATCTTCTTCTTCTTCTTCTTCCTTCTTCTTCTTCCTTCTTCCTTCTTTCTTCTTCCTTCTTTCTTCTTCCTTCTTTCTTCTTCTTTCTTCTTCTTCTCCTTCTCCTCCTCCTCCTCCTCCTTCTTCTTCTTCCTTCTTTCTTCTTTTCTTCTTCTTCCTTCTTCTTTTTTAACATATAATGTATTATTTGTTTCAGAGGTACAGATTTGCGATTCAACAATTTTGCACAATTCACAGCACTCACCATAGCACATACCCTCCCCAATGTCTGTCACACAGCCACCCTATCCCTCCCACCCCCCACTACTCCAGCAACCCTCAGTTTGTTTCCTGAGATTAAGAATTCCTCATTTCAGTGAGGTCATATGATCTTTCTCTGATTGACTTATTTCGCTCAGAATAACACTCTCCAGTTCTATCCACGTCGTTACAAATGGCAAGATTTCATTCCTTTTGATGGCTGCATAATATTCCATTGTATATATAGACCACCTCTTCTTTATCCATTCATCTGTCGATGGACATCTTGGCTCTTTCCACAGTTTGGCTATTGTGGACATTGCTGCTATAAACATCGGGGTGCACGTACCCCTTCGGATCCCTACTTTTGTATCTTTGGGGTAAATACCCAGTAGTGCAATTGCTAGATCATATGGTAAATCTATTTTCAACTTTTTGAAGAATGTCCATACTGTTTTCCAGAGTGGCTGCACCAGCTTGCATTCCCACCAACAGTGTAGGAGGGTTCCCCTTTCTCCACATCCCCGCCAACATCTGTCGTTTCCTGACTTGTTAATTTTAGCCATTCTGACTGGTGTGAGGTGGTATCTCATTGAGGTTTTGATTTGGATTTCCCTGATGCCGAGCGATGTTGAGCACTTTTTTCATGTGTCTGTTGGCCATTTGGATGTCTTCTTTGGAAAAATGTCTGTTCATGTCTTCTGCCCATTTCTTGATTGGATCATTTGTTCTTTGGGTGTTGAGTTTGATGAGTTCTTTATAGATTTTGGATACTAGCCCTTTATCTGATATGTCATTTGCAAATATCTTCTCCCATTCTGTCAGTTGTCTTTTGGTTTTGTTGACTGTTTCTTTTGCTGTGCAAAAGCTTTTTATCTTGATGAAGTCCCAATAGTTCATTTTTGCCCTCGCTTCCCTTGCCTTTGGAGATGTTTCTAGGAAGAAGTTGCTGTGGCTGAGGTCGAAAAGGTTGCTGCCTGTGTTCTCCTTTAGGATTTTGATGGACTCCTGTCTCACATTTGGGTCTTTCAACCATTTGGAGTCTATTTTTGTGTGTGGTGTAAGGAAATGGTCCAGTTTCATTCTTCTGCATGTGGCTGTCCAATTTTCCCAACACTATTTGTTGAAGAGACTGTCTTTTTTTCCATTGGACCTTCTTTCCTGCTTTGTCGAAGATGAGTTGACCATCGAGTTGAGGGTCCATTTCTGGGCTCTCTATTCTGTTCCATTGATCTATGTGTCTGTTTTTGTGCCAGTATCATACTGTCTTGATGATGACAGCTTCGTAACAGAGCTGGAAGTCCGGAATTGTGATGCCGCCAGCTTTGCTTTCCTTTTTCAACATTCCTCTGGCTATTCCAGGTCTTTTCTGGTTCCATACAAATTTTAGGATTATTTGTTCCATTTCTTTGAAAAAAGTGGATGGTATTTTGATGGGGATTGTATTGAATATGTAGATTGCTCTAGGTAGCATTGACATCTTCACAGTATTTGTTCTTCCACTCCACGAACATGGAACGTTTTTCCATTTCTTTTTGTCTTCCTGAATTTCTTTCATGAGTATTTTATAGTTTTCTGAGTACAGATCCTTTGTCTCTTTGGTTAGATTTATTCCTAGGTATCTTATGGTTTTGGGTGCAATTGTAAATGGGATCGACTCCATAATTTCTCTTCCTTCTCTCTTGTTGTTGGTGTATAGGAATGCCACTGATTTCTGTGCATTGATTTTATATCCTGCCACTTTACTGAATTCCTATATGAGTTCTAGCAGTTTTGGGGTGGAGTCTTTTGGGTTTTCCATATAAAGTATCATATCGTCTGCAAGGAGTGAGAGTTTGACTTCTTCTTTGCCGATTCAGATGCCTTTGATTTCTTTTTGTTTTCTGATTGCTGTGGCTAGGACTTCTAATACTATGTTGAATAGCAGTGGGGATAGTGGACATCCCTGCCATGTTCCTGACCTTAGGGGGAAAGCTCGCAGTTTTTCCCCATTGAGAATGATATTCGCTGTGGGGTTTTCATAGATGGCTTTTATGATATTGAGGTATGTACCTCTATCCCTATACTCTGAAGAGTTTTGATCAAGAAAGGATGCTGTACTTTGTCAAATGCTTTTTCTGCATCTATTGAGACGATCATATGGTTCTGTTCTTTCTTTTATTAATGTATTGTATCACATTGATTGATTTGCAGATGTTGAACCAACCTTGCAGCCCAGGGATAAATCCCACTTGGTCGTGGTGAATAATCCTTTTAATGTACTGTTGGATCCTATTGGCTAGTATTTTGGTAAGAATTTTTGCATCCATGTTCTTCAAGGATATTGGTCTGTAATCCTCCTTTTTGATGGGGTCTTTGTCTGGTTTTGGGATCAAGGTAATGGTGGCCTCATAAAACGAGTTTGGAAGTTTTCCTTCCATTTCTATTTTTGGAACAGTTTCAGAAGGATAGGTATTAATTCTTCTTTAAATGTTTGGTAGAATTCCCCTGGGCAGCCCTCTGGCCCTGGGCTTTTGTTTCGTGGGAGATTTTTGATGAGTTCTTCAATTTCCTTAGTGGTTATAGGTCTGTTCAGGTTTTCTATTTCTTCCTGGTTCAGTTTTGGTAGTTGATACATCTCTAGGAATGCATCCATTTCTTCCAGGTTGTCTAATTTGCTGGCATATAGTTGCTTATAGTATGTTCTTATAATTTTTGTATTTCTTTGGTGTTGGTTATGATCTCTCCTCTTTCATTCATGATTTTGTTGATTTGGGTCATTTCTCTTTTCTTTTTGATAAATTTGGCCAGGGGTTTATCAATCTTGTTAATTCTTTCAAAGAACCAGCTCCTAGTTTCGTTGATCTGTTCTACTGTTCTTTTGGTTTCTATTTCATTGATTTCTGCTGTGATCTTTATTATTTTCTTCTCCTGCTGGGTTTAGGCTTTATTTGCTGTTCTTTCTCCAGCTCCTTTAGGTGTAGGGTTAGGTTGTGTACTTGAGACCTTTCTTGTTTCTTAGAAAGGCTTGTATTGCTATATACGTTCCTCTTAGAACTGCCTTTGCTGCATCCCAAAGATTTTGAACAGTTGTGTTTTCATTTTCATTTGTTTCCATGAATTTTTAAAATTCTTCTCTAATTTCCTGGTTGATCCATTCCTTCTTTACTGGGATGCTCTTTAGCCTCCATGTGTTTGAGTTCTTTCCGACTTTCCTCTTGTGATTGAGTTCTAGTTTCAAAGCTTTGTAGTCTGAAAATATGCAGGGAATGATCCCAGTCTTTTGGTACCAGTTGAGACCTGATTTGTGACCTAGTATGTGATCAATTCTGGAGAATGTTCCATGGGCACTAAAGAAAAATGTGTAGTCTGCTGCTTTGGGATGAAATGTTCTGAATACATCTGTGAAGTCCATTTGGTCCAGTGTGTCATTTAAAGTCTTTATTTCCTTGTTGCTCTTTTGCTTAGATGATCTGTCCATTTCAGTGAGGGGTTGTTAACATCCCCCACTATTATTGTATTGTTGTCGATGTGTTTCTTTGCTTTTGTTATTAATTGGCTTATATAATTGGCTGCTCCCATGTTAGGGGCATAGATATTTACAATTGTTAGATCTTCTTGTTGGATAGACCCTTTAAGTAGGATCTAGTGTCCTTCCTCATCTCTTATTACAGTCTTTGGTTTAAGATCTTAATTTGTCTGATATAAGGATTGCCACCCCAGCTTTCTTTTGGTGTCCATTAGCATGGTAGATGATTTCCCCCCCTTCACTTTCAATCTGTGGGTGTCTTTGGGTCTAAAATGAATCTCTTGCAGACAGCATATCGATGGGTCTTGTTGAAAGATAACCTCTTTTGTTGCTCTTCGTAATGTAACACTTATAACCCAATTTTAAATGTTATCATTATTACTAACATTTTATCCATTTTTTTTAGTCTGGACAGTAAAACAAAACAAAATATAAAACAGTAACCAGGCTCTGATCTGCTGGTTCCTGTTCCTGTAAATACTCCTACCATGGCCAATTTCAAGCAAGAGGTATGACATCACTGAATGTGAAGTTGGAAAGAGAAATAGTAGTACATCATTATGTAGTATTTTCACCATATAGACATAAGAGAGATAAATAGCCTTGAGAGCATAGGTAATAGTAAATGTAGTAAAACAATTAGGAAATTAGGAGTTTTGAGTGTTTTGTTTCTAACAGCTTTCTTGAGGTATAATTGATATAAAAATTCTATATATGTGACGTATGATTTGCTGTTTTGTTATATGTATACATTATGAAGTGACTACCACAATCAGGCCAATTAACATATCTATCATCTCCACATGATTGCATTTTCAGTTTCCTTCCTTCTTTGTGTAGATTCAACCTAGCATTACATGTAAAGTGTGCCACCCTTTATTTAACATTTTTCATGGATGTATATGTTATTCTAGAATTTCCCTCTTGTCAACTGTATTTGAAACTGCCACTTGGAGTGTATGTGTGAGGATATGCCAATTCCAGAAAGAATATCTAGCTGGTATGACTGCTACAAAAATAAACCGAAAAACAAAAAAACAAAAAACAAACAAAAAAACACCACCAACAACAAAAACAAAAAAGAAAAGTTAGAGTAAACTTCAGGCTATTCAGGTAAATTAGTCATGGACAGGAAAAATCTGGAGAGTGAAACTAAAATGTTCATAATTCTTCACTTTATATGAAAAAGAACTGGAAGTTATTCTTCCTGATTAGATATATCCACATACATAAATATAGATTTAGGAATGACAGTAGAACATATTAATAAATGGGAAGTTTACATGTGCAGTTAGATTTATTTATTTATTTACTTACTTTAAAGAGGAGGGGAGGTGCAGAGGGGGAGGGAGAGAATCTCAAGCCGACTCTGCTCAGCATGGAGCACGGACATGGTGCTCCATCTCATGACCCTGAGATCATGACCTGAGCTGAAACCAAGAGCCGGGTGCTTAACTGACTAAGCCACCCAGCCGCTCCTTAAATATATCTTTAAAGATGAAAGAAAACAGATTATAAGCCGTATAGTAAAAATTTTAATTATAGAAAAAGCAGAGAAGTATAAAATTCAGATTCAAACAATAAACTTATTAAAAGAAAACAATGGCTCATTTAGATATATTAAATAACTAAACAAAGCAAATTTAACAGTTCTGCCTACAAACATATATAAAGTGAGAGTGAGGCCAAGAATGAAAGGCTAGGCGAAGATAAACAGCATATGTTTTTATCCAACCAAAGCCAAGGGGATTCTGGGTGAAATCTGGGCTCAGTCCCAGCACTACTACTTAGTAGAGCTGTGCTCTCAGCTAAGTCACTATCTTGGCATCTCCTTTTCCTTATCCATGGCAAAGGTCTCATGGTCCCTGTCTGTTTGAAATGTTTCCAATTATAAAATGATACAGTGTAGTTGAAAATGCTTGGTAATCTGTACTCTGCTATCTAGTGTACCACATTTACTTATGGCCAGCATATTAAGCTCTCAGTTGGAAAATAGTTATTTGAAATGACCATTGAAAGAAGAGCCTAGTGTACTATTAGCTCATAATGTTCACTGATTCCACCTTTCTACTAAAAACTGGGGGCTGTCTCAGAGACTTACTTAAAAAATATTTTTTATTGAATAAATTTTTTGTGTAACATTGTGTAAGTTTAAGGTATGCAGCATGTCACTTTGATAAATTTATATATTCTAATATTGCCAATATAGTGACATCTAGCACATTGCATATAGTACAATATTATTGTCTATACTCATACTGTGCATTTCTGTAATGCCTTATTTACTACTTGTTAAAAATTTATACTCTTGAATATCATTTCTCTTACCTCCCCTACCCTCATCGCCTGGTAACCAACATTTTACTCTATTTTTTACAGGTTTAACTTCTTAAAATTCCACAAATAGGTGATATCATACAATACTTGTCTTTCTCTCTCTATCTCACTTAGCATAGTGTGCTCAAGGTGCATCCATGTTGTTGCAAATGGGGGAATATCTTTCTTTCTCACAATTGAATAATATGTCATTGTGTATAAGAACCACATCTTTTTTATCCATTCATCGGCTGTTGAGCATTTGGGTTGTTTCAGAATATCTTGGGTATTGTGAATAATGCTGCGATAAATATGGAACTGCATACTTCTCAGTGAAATGCTGTTTTCATTTCTTTGGGTTAATACCCAGAAGTGAAATTGCCAGATCATATGGTAGACCTATTTTTAATTTTTTGAGGAACTTCCATATTATTTTCCATAGTGGTTGGACCAATTTAAATTCCCATCAACAGTGTATAAGGGTTCTCTTTTCACCACACCTTCTTCAGCATCTGTTGTTTTCTTAATGATAACCATTTTAATAGGTGTTAGGTGATACCTTATTTTAGTTTTAATTTGCATTTCCCTGATTGTGGTGTCAAGCATCTTTTCATGTGTCTGTTGGCCATTTGAAGTCCTCTTTGATGAAATGTGTATTTAGTTCTTCCCACTTTTAAATGAGATTTTTTTTATTATTACTGAGTTGATGGAGTTATTTATATATTTTGGATATTAACCCTTGATCAGATATTTAGTTTGCATAATTTTTCTCCTGTTCTGCAGCTTGTCTTTTCATTTTGTTAGTTGCTTCTTTTTCTATGTAGAAGCTTTGGAGTTTGATGTAGTCCCGTATGTTGATTTCTTTCTTTTGTTGTTTATGCTTTTGGCATCATGCCCCCACACCCTAATATTGCCAAGATCAATATTAATGAGTTCTTCCTTCTGTTTTCTTAAAGGAGTTTTATGCTACCAGTTTATGTTTAAGTATCTGATCTATTTTGAGTTAATTTTTGTGAGTGGTGTGAGATAGGGGTCTAATTTCATTGTTCTTAATGTGTTTCTACAGTTTTCCCAGCACCATTTGTTGAAGAGACTATCCTTTTCTCATTGGGTATTCTTGGCTCTCTTGTCAAATATTAGTTGACCATATATGCTGGGGTTTAATTCTGGCCTTTCTATTCTGCTCCATCGGTTGTCTTGTCTATTTTTGTGCCAGTAGCACACTGTATTACTACAGCTTTGTAGTAGAGTTTTGAAGCCAATGTGCAATGCTTCTGGCTTCCCCCCTCCCTGCACCCCCCCGCCCCCCCAGATTGCTTTGGCTACTTGGGTCTTTTGTAGTTCCATACAAATTTTAGAATTGTTTCTCCTATTTCTGTGAAGAAGGCCATTGGTATTTTGATGGAGATTGTGTTGAATCTGAAAATGGCTTTCGGTAGTTTGGTCATTTTTTTTTTTTAAAGATTTTATTTATTTATTTGACAGAGAGACACAGCGAGAGAGGGAACACAAGCAGGGGGAGTGGGAGAGGGAGAAGCAGGCTTCCCGCAGAGCAGGGAGCCCGATGTGGGGCTCGATCCCAGGACCCTGAGATCATGACCTGAGCCGAAGGCAGACGCTTAACGATTGAGCCACCCAGGTGCCTCTAGTTTGGTCATTTTAACAGTATTAATTCTTTTGATTCATGAGCACAGGATGTCTTTCCATTTGTGTCTTCTTCAATTTCAGCAAAGTTTAGTTTTCATCATACAGACTTTTTACTTCTTTGGTTAAACTTACTCCTAAGTGTTTTATTGTTTTTGATGCTATTGTGAATAGATAATTATCCTTATTTGTTTTTCAGATGCTTCATCATTACTATAAAGGAATGCAATTGATTTCTGTATGTTGATTTTGTATCTTGCCACTTTACTGAAATCATTGACAAATTCTAACAATTTTTGACAGATTCTTGGGATTTTCTATATATAGTGTCATATCATCAGTAAATAATGACAGTTGTACTTCTTTCTTTCCAATTTGGATGTCTTTTATTTCTTTGTCCTGCCTAACTGCTGTAGCCAGGACTTCCAGTACTATATTGAGTAGGAGTGTTGAGAAGGGTTTCTTTGCCTTATTCCTGATCTTAGAGGAGACATTTTCAATTTTTCTCTATTAAGTATAATGTTAGCTGTAGGTTTGTTATCACAGCCTTTATTATGTTATGTTCCTTGTATACCAAGTCTGTTAAGAGTTTTTATCATGAGAGGATATTTTGTTAAATGTTTTTCTGCATCTATTGAGATGATCGTATGATTCCTATCTTTCATTTTTTTTGATGTGATGTATTACATTAGTTGATATGTGTGTATTGAACTATTTTTGCATCCCAGAGATAAGTCCCATCTGGTCATGGTGTGTAATCCTTTTAATATGTTTTTGAATTCAGTTTGCTAATATTTTGTTGAGAATTTTTGCATCTACAATCATCATAGAATGAGTTTGGAAGTATTCACTCTGTTCAATATTTAGGAAGAGTTTGAGGAGGATTCATGTTATTTTTTTTTTTAATTTTAGTTAGCAGACAGGGCAATATTTGTTTCTGGAGTAGAATTCAATGATTAATCACTTACATACAACACCCAGTGCTCGTGATGTTAATTCTTTTTTAAATGTTGGGTAGAATTCTCCAGTGAAGCCATTTGATTGTGGAGTTTTCTGTGTTGGGAGGTTTTTGATTATTATCTAAATCTTTTTACTTGTTATTGATCTGTTCAGATTTTCTGTTTCCTCCTGAATCAGTCTTGGTAGGCTGTGTGTTTCCACAAATGTGTCTATTTCTTGAATGCCATGTACTTTGTTGGCATATAATTGTTCATAGGTCCCTTATGATTATTCTGTAGTATCAGTTCTAATGTCTCTTCTTTCATTTCTAATTTTAACTCTTTTTATCTTAGTGTAGTTAAAGATTTTGTTTATCTTTTCAAAGAATCAGCTCTGAGTTTCATTGTCATTTTTATTGTTTTTTTTTGGTCTCTATTTCATTTATTTCCTTTAGATCCTTATTTTCTTCTTCTTATTTTCCTCCTTATGCTAACTCTGGGCTTCATTTGTTCTTTTTTCCTGGTACTTGAGGTGTAAAGGTAGGTTGTTGATTTGAGATATTTCTAATTTCTTAATATATACGTTTATTGCTAAAACTTTCCTCTCAGAACTGTTTTGATGCATCCCATAATATTTAAGATGTTGTATTTTCATTTTCATTGTTAAAAGATATTTTTCTTATTTCCCTTTTGGTATTTTTTACCCAGTGGTCATTTAGAAGTGTGTTGTTTAGTTTTCACATATCTGTAATCTTTACTCTTTTTGTTGATACCTAGTTTTATATCCTTGTGTTCAAAGAAGCTAGTTGGTTTTCAATCTTCTTAAAGTTCCTAAGATTTGTTTTGTGGCCTCTTATAGGATCTGTCCTCAAGAAAGTCCCATGTGCATTTGAAAAGACTGTATATTCTGCTGCTGTTGGATAGAATGTTCTGTGTATGTCTGCTAAGTAAATTTGTTCTAAAGTATGGTTCAGTTTGAACAATTCCTTGTTGATTTTCTATCTGGACAGTTTATGCATTATGGATAGTGGAATATTAAGTCCCTTACAATTACTGTATTGTCTCTTTCTCCTTTAGGATCTGTTTTTAATTGCTTAATTTATTTTGGTGCTTAGCAGTTGGCAGCATATATTTTTATACTTGTTATATCTTCTTCATGTATTAAGCCCTTTATCATCATATTATGACTTTTTTTTGTTTCTTATTACTCTTTTTGTCTTCAAGTCTATTTTGTCTGATGTGAGTATGGCTACACCCATCTTCATTTCATTTCCATTTCTTGGCATATCATCTTCCATCATTTCACTTTGAGCCCATGTGCATCTTTAATGCTCAAATGAGTCTCCTGTAGGTAGGATATAGTTGGATCTTGTTTTTTATTCATGCAGTCATTGTGCCTCTTGATGGGTGAGCTCATTCCATTTATGTTTAGGGTGATTATTGATCTGTAAAGATTTACTAATGACATTTTATCTTTTGCTGTTTGGTTATTTTGTTTCTCCATTGTTTCTTTTTCCTTCTGTTTCTACCTTTGTAAGTTGGTGATTTTCCATGGTGATTTGCTCACTTTTATTTTTTTTTAATTTTTTTAATTGTCATGTTAATCCCCATACATTATGTCATTAGTTTTTGATGTAGTGTTCCATGAGTCATTGTTTGCACATAACACCCTGTGCTCCATGCAGAACATGCCCTCTTTAATACCCATCAGCAGACTAACCCATCCTCCCACGCCCCTCCCCTCTAGAATCCTCAGTTTGTTTTTCAGAGTCCACCATCTCTCATGTTTCATCTCCCCTTCCGATTTCCCCCCTTCATTCTTCCCCTCCTGCTATCTTTTTCTTTTTTTCTTTTTTTATAACATATATTGCATTATTTGTTTCAGAGGTACAGATCTGTGATTCAATAGTCTTGAACAATTCACAGCGCTCACCATAGCACATACTCTCCCCAGTGTCTATCACCCAGCCACCCCATCCCTCCCATCCCAACCCCACTCCAGCAACCCTCAGTTTTTTTCCTGAGATTAAGAATTCCTCATATCAGTGAGGTCATATGATACAAGTCTTTCTCTGATTGACTTATTTCACTCAGCATAACACTCTCCAGTTGCATCCACGTCATTGCAAATGGCAAGATCTCATTCCATTTGATGGCTGCATAATATTCCATTGTATATATATACCACCTCTTCTTTATCCATTCATCTGTCGATGGACATCTTGGCTCTTTCCAGTTTGGCTATTGTGGACATTGCTGCTATAAACATCGGGGGGACATATCCCTTCAGATCCCTACATTTGTATCTTTGTGGTAAATACCCAGTAGTGCAGTTGCTGGATCATATGGTAGCTCTATTTTCAACTTTTTGAAGAACCTCCATACTGTTTTCCAGAGTGGCTGCACCAGCTTGCATTCCCACCAACAGTGTAGGAGGGTTCCCCTTTCTCCGCATCCCCGCCAACATCTGTCGTTTCCTGACTTGTTAATTTTAGCCATTCTGACTGGTGTGAGGTGGTATCTCATTGAGGTTTTGATTTGGATTTCCCTGATGCCGAGCGATGTTGAGCACTTTTTTCATGTGTCTGTTGGCCATTTGGATGTCTTCTTTGGAAAAATG
>NC_058409.1:34959940-34971509 GCF_002201575.2 Neomonachus schauinslandi | reverse complement strand
AGGCCAATAACCAGTAACGAGATTGAAGCAGTGATCAAAAACCTCCCAAGAAACAAGAGCCCAGGGCCTGATGGATTCCCTGGGGAATTCTACCAAACATTCAAAGAAGAAATAATACCTATTCTCCTGAAGCTGTTTCAAAAAATAGAAACAGAAGGAAAACTTCCAAACTCATTCTATGAAGCCAGCATTACTTTAATCCCTAAACCAGGCAAAGACCCCATCAAAAAGGAGAATTTCAGACCGATATCCCTGAAGAATATGGATTCCAAAACCCTCAACAAAATCCTAGCTAATAGGATCTAACAATACATTAAAAGGATCATCCACCACGACCAAGTGGGATTTATCCCCGGGATGCAAGGGTGGTTCAACATTCGCAAATCAATCAGTGTGATAGAACACATTAAGAGGAGAGAGAAGAACCATATGGCCCTCTCAATTGATGCAGAAAAAGCATTTGACAAAATACAACATCCTTTCCTGATTAAAACTCTTCAGAGTACAGGGATAGAGGGAACATTCCTCAAGTTCATAAAATCCATCTATGAAAAGCACACAGCGAATATCATCCTCAATAGGGAAACACTGAGAGCCTTTCCCTTAAGATCAGGAACATGACAAGGATGCCCACTCTCGCCACTATTGTTCAACATAGTACTACAAGTCCTAGCAACAGCAATCAGACAACAAAAAGAAATAAAAGGTATTCAAATTGGCAAAGAAGAAGTCAAACTCTTTCTTTTCACAGATGACATGATACTTTATGTGGAAAACCCAAAAGACTCCACCCCCAAATTACTAGAACTCATACAGCAATTCAGTAATGTCGCAGGATACCAAATCAATGCACAGAAATCAGCTGCTTTCTCATACACTAACAATGCAACTGTAGAAAGAGAAATTAGAGAAACAATTCCATTTACAATAGCACCGAAAACCATAAGATACCTCGGAATAAACCTAACCAAAGAGGTAAAGGATCTATACTCTAGGAACTACAAAACACTCATGAAAGAAATTGAAGAAGACACAAAAAGATGGAAAAATATTCCATGCTCCTGGATCGGAAGAATAAACATTGTTAAAATGTCTATGCTACCCAGAGCAATCTGTGCCTTCAATGCCATCCTGATCAAAATTCCAAAGCCATTTTTCAAAGTGCTGGAACAAACAATCCTAAAATTTGTATGGAACCAGAAAAGACCCCGAATCACCAAGGAAATGTTGAAAAAGAAAAACAAAGCTGGGGGCATCATGTTGCCTGATTTCAAGCTATATTATAAAGCAGTGATCACCAAGACAGCATGGTACTGGCACAAAAACAGACATATAGGCCAATGGAACAGAATAGAGACCCAGATATGGACCGTCAACTCTATGGTCAAATAATCTTCGACAAAGCAGGAAAAAATATGCAATGGAAAAAAGACAGTCTCTTCAATAAATGTTGCTGGCAAAATTGGACAGCCACATGCAGAAGAATGAAACTTGACCATTCTCTAACACCATACACAAAGATAAACTCAAAGTGGATGAAAGACCTCAATGTGAGACAGGAATCCATCAAAATCCTAGAGGAGAACATAGGCAGTAACCTTTCTGACATTGGCCACAGCAACTTCTTTCAAGATACATCTCCAAAAGCTAGTGAAACAAAACCAAAAATGAACTTTTGGGACTTCATCAAGATAAAAAGCTTCTGCACAGCAAAGGAAACGGTCAACAAAACAAAGAGGCAACCCATAGAATGGGAGAAGATATTTGCAAATGATACTACAGATAAAGGGCTGGTATACAAGATCTATAAAGAACTTCTCAAACTCAACACCCAAAAAACAATTAATCAAGTCAAAAAATCGGCAGAAGACATGAAAAGACACTTCTCTGAAGAAGACATACAAATGGCTAACAGACACATGAAAAAATGTTCATCATCATTAGCCATCAGGGAAATTCAAATCAAACAACACTGAGATACCACCTTACACCAGTTAGAATGGCAAAAATGGACAGGGAAAGAAACAACAAATGTTGGAGAGGTTGTGGAGAAAGGGGAACCCTCTTACACTGTTGGTGGGAATGCAAGTTGGCACAGCCACTTTGGAAAACAGTGTGGAGGTGTCTCAAAAAATTAAAAATAGAGCTACCCTATGACCCAGCAATTGCACTCCTGGGTATTTACCCCAAAGACACAGATGTAGTGAAAAGAAGGGCCATATGCACCCCAATGTTCATAGCAGCAATGTCTGCAATAGCCAAACTGTGGAAAGAGCCAAGATGCCCTTCAACAGATGAATGGAGAAAGAAGATGTGATCCATATATACAATGGAATATTACTCAGTCATCAGAAAGGATGAATACCCAACTTTTACATCAACATGGATGGGACTGGAGGAGATTATGCTAAGTGAAGTAAGTCAAGCAGAGAAAGTCAACTATCATATGGTTTCACTTATTTGTTGAACATAAGGAATAGCATGGAGGACACTAGCAGAAGGAAGGGAAAAATGAAGGGGGGGACATTGGAGGGGGAGATGAACCATGAGAGACTATGGACTCTGAGAAACAAACAGGGTTTTGGGGGTGGGGGTGCGTTAGCCCAGTGATGGGTATTAAGGAGGGCACATACTGCATGGAGCACTGGGTTTTATACGAAAACAATGGATCCTGGATCACCACATCAAAAACTAATGATGTATTGTATGGTGACTAACATAACATAATAAAATTTTAAAAAATTTAAAAAAAAAGATATGAGCTTGTAAGCTGCTAAGAAAGACCAGAATCATGGTCAATCTGATAGCAGAGTTTGAACTTTAAACTATTCTGCTATACACTGTCTAGTCTCTAGTTTTCTTTCTTTCTTTCTTTCTTTTTTTAAAGCCTGATTTATTTATTTGAGAGAGAGAGAGTGCACGCACATAAGCAGGGAAAGGGGCAAAGGGATAGGGAGAGAGAATCTCAGGCAGACTCCCTGATGAGCTCAGAACCCGATGAGGGGCTCAATTTCATGACCCTGAAATCATGACCTGAGCTGAAATCAATGGTCACTTAGCTGACGGAGCTGCCCAGGTGCCCCCAATCTCTTTCTATAAGGAGAGATTCAGTATTACCAATAGGATTCTAGAAGGAAGGAGAAATTGATTTTATCCTTGAAAAACTAGTGAAATTAGGTAGCTGAAAATGGTAGTTATGAAGGGGAGAATGTTCACACAAACACAGGGATTTCACAATATTGTAGGACATCTTTTGAGAACACGAGTTGGTACCGTATCAGCAATCACTAGAAGATAACATTGGGACAAATTATAGAAGCTCTAGGTATTTACCCTTCCCTTGGTTTAATTACTGGGTTTTATAATCAGAGAAAAGTCTTGGTCAACAGTCCTTAAGAATGTCCCTGAGAGAAGACGTGTACTACAGGAGATAAGAAGGAAGTTACTGCCTTAGAAAGTACTGATTCTTAGTGTCCTCTCTCCGCCTCTGAATCTTCCTATGTACTCTCAGGCCTGCCAGGGCCACTCACTATGGCCAGGAAGCAGTTACCCCTCACAGTCCAGCCAGGCTATGACTTCATTTCCTTCCCAGACCATCCAATGGATAAAAAGACTGGAGGCCATATGGAATGGGTATCTCTAGCTAGCCTGAGTCATACAAATGGACTTATGGAACCCTGACCAGGATTAGGGAGTAGATCAACATGTCATCCTGCTAACGGGGACCTAACTTCTGATTGCCTTTCTTCGCTGAATTCTGGAGGCCACATATCTGTAACAGAGAAGACCACGGAGTAGAGAGAAAGAAGAGGTAACATGTAAGGTAGCCCAAATTCCAAACTAGGAAGCAGCAGAATGACTTTTATTCCATTTAGCATCCCCTCAGAAATAACAAACAAAAAATCAACCCCCCTCATTGACAGAGTTAAAAAGGAAGTGGAACAGACATTTTTTGGTTGCTTCTCCATCATTTTCCTTTCCTTTTCTTTTCTTTTTTTTCTTTCCTTTCTTTCTTTCTTATTTCTTTCCCCATCTATAAAAATATTTTTTCTTTTCTTTTTTTAAGATTTTATTTATTTATTTGAGAGAGAGACAGAGACAGAGCATGAACAGGGGAGAGGAGGGAGAGTGAGAGGGAGAAGCAGACTCTCCACTGAGCAAGGAGTCCAATATGGGGCTCCATCCCAGGACCCTGGGATCATGACTGCAAAAGTGTTTCTTTTAAAATTTTAAAATTTTAAAAATTTTAAAAGAATCCTGGCAAAGAAAAATTCTTCTTTACCATAATGTAGGGGTTAAAAAGAAACCTTCCATATTTTCTTTAGGGCTTTGTAGAAGGATGATAGGAGGTTTGAAACTACTATAGTCCTTTTCCTACCAGAAGGCTAGGAAATTAGAGGAAATATAATTGAGATATGTGGTCAAGTTTGAGTTCAGAATCAAGCAATACCTTATACCAATTTGCATGTTTTTCAATTAGGAGAGTCAATAAATACTTTTTGAAAAGCTGGCTGGGTACATTTTTCTGCCTGTTCCCCAAGAAGTGACCATGGCAGGCTCCATCCTGGTCTACCATATTCAGCCCTTCTCGGGTCTTGTGGAGAGCTGACTGCACGCGTCTACAGTCTATTGCAATGTAACTGGACTTGTGTAATGCTCAAAAACGTGTCAAAAACATCCTTGTGATGCTAATAAATTTTACCAAGACCCCAGGTATGAGATCCAGTTAATACCATGTGAAAATTGAGTTTTGAAATAAGGGAATGATGCTTGAATTGCCAGATGGTACTAGAGGCTTGGTAAGTCCCTCTTAGAGCTTCCTGGTAGGACTTCACTCTAGACAGAGAGATTACCAAAAGCATCTCCTGTGAAGAACTGGGAAACTCCAAATACCTTGCTGACTGCTTGTTCTGATGTTCTATACTATGCTCTAGTGAGAGTATATCAATTAAGTAATCACAATAACATGTTAAATTCTACTTGATTTGTGTCTCAAAAGGGTGATTTGGGCCAAGGCTCTAAACCAGTTAACAGTGAGATGCATCCAAGTGATTCAGGATAGACAGGTCCAAGATGAAGACACATATATTATAAATATGACTACTGATTGTTTAATGTGACACCTTAGGGTCAACTCAGGGCACAGGGAAATGGAATCACCACATGAGATAAGTGCACATGGACAATCACTTCAATCATTCTTTTAAAATTTGAGCTCCTTTGGCATCAGGGAGATGCAGTCTACATCTTCCCTGGCCTGTGAACTCCATCAGTGAAGATATGCCCTTCCTCTGCTCACATGTCATAGGAAAGGGAGACTTGAGGAGACGTTTCTTATTAATTCCTCACAAGGCAACTCCCCTCCATCCTCTGCTTTCTTATTAGTTCCCATGAGCCACCCTAACACCTTCTCACCTTTCCTTTTAACTTCTTGCTCTTACATAGTCTCTGCTTCCTCTTGGTTCTAGAGGTCATGAGGCCTTCCCTCTCCTTAGGCTCCTTGTATCACCTGGACTATTCCCTATATTCTGTGCCTTGTTAAATCTTCCTTATGTTTTGGTCTCTGCCAAAATGACCCTTCCTTACCTCAATCAGGTGTCCCTGCTATCATCAGTCACTGCACCCCATACTTTTTGTTCAGAGGCCCTATATTTTGTGTTTATTGACATGTACAGGCATGTGATTGTTTGATGCTGTGCAGAACACACTAGACTAACCTTATCAAGGGCAAGGACTTTATGTCTTTTTTATTGCTATTTCTCACAAGCCTAGCACAGTGTCTGGTGCTAAGCAGATATGAAGTAAGTGGTTTCTTCTTTTTCCAAAGAAATAATTACACATTCCTTCTTCTGAACTCCAGGAAAAGGCTGAATTAAGAACTATGTGACTACAAACTAGAGCTTTAATAGCAAGTGAGTGCATTCTTTCCACAGTCGCTCTGAACGCACACACAGCAACATCACGTGCGGCTTTCCTACTTGCATTCCAGCCATCTAACCGGCAGAGTTTTCAAAGGCGTCACTGGGGCAGCATGGGAGGATCCAGCAACCCAGGAGCCCTGTCTTTGGCCTTTCCATTGTTGCTTTCTGAACCTGACTCGTGTGCTCAGGGTAAATTAACTATTCTCTTACTGTCCGAGTGCTTTTGAGCAAGCACAACTGTGAAGCCTGATGAGTCCTGGAAGATCAAAACAGGCCCGGATACTGTCGTCCACTTGTCATCCCCCTTGCCGAGCTCCCTAAATATTGGCAGCTTTGGTATGTGATTACTCTCAGCACAGCCCCTGAGAGGAGGCATTACCTCCAATGTTTTGTTTTGTTTTTTTAATTTAATTTAATTTTATTATGTTATGTTAGCCACCATACAATACATCACGAGTTTTCAATGCAGTGATCCAGGATTCATACCCTAACCTACGATGTTCTTTTAAAAACAAATTCTTTTAAATAAAACTGGCTGGCTTCAGCCCCTCCCTTCCTTTCCTATCGCTTGTGAATAAAAACCAGTCAGACTTTGGCCAACCCACCTTTCTCTGTCCTGGTCAAACACCACCACCATGACAACGAGGCTCAAATATTGTGCCTGACAGACAAGGGAGAACAGAAGCTGCCCTTTTTCCTCTTTCTTCCCTCTGGAGCAAGAAATCACTCACTCATCCGAGGCGACTTCCACAGACAGTCCCCTTAAAGCAGTATTTCATGATTGAACAGACATAATATTTCTTCAACAGACCACCTCTAACCATTCTTCCTGCATTCCAATGACTTGTGTTTTTTATTCTTATTTTCAAATCACCAAAGGGCCAACTGGATGATGTTCTTGGGGAATATGATCTCTGACTTCATGTTGTGGGTATTTTCCCTAGTCTACCATTTCCAGGAAGAGTGTTTCTTTATAAACAAAATCGCTGTATTGGACTGGAACAAAGACAGTCGGGGGAGTTGCAATCTGCCAAACCAGGTGACCTGTTGGTTTAGAAAGAAAGAGTGGCTGCTCTCACTTGTTTGCCTTTTAGTTTTTACAGTATCTGTTAAGTGAAATTTGACCTTAGATTAGAAGAGAGACTTAAACGGATTTGTCCTGGAATCTCAGCTATTTAAAAAAAATCTTACTCTGTCCATTGACATTAAGGAAAAGTAATTTTTGCAATTTAGCACGGAGGGGATTTTACTTTTGCTTTTCTAATAAATTATACATAGAGTCTTAAGGATGCCAGGGAGGCTTTATATGAGGGGTATACTCAATAGGCATGCACAGGAAAATATATTTTGCTGTTTGCTTAATCTTCTGGTTTTATGTTAAAACCTTTAATTTAATTCTCCCATTAATATCCAAAGCTTGACTGTGCACAAAATGACACAATATTAAGGGTGGATTTTATGGTATTTAAATTCCATTTTCCCCTCCTCTTTTACCCATTCACATTAAGGGGAAAATTTCAAAATAAGTAAAATATAATGTTTAGGCATAAATGAGGCAGGAGACCAAAACCAAAGTCATGTCGTTTGCTACAAAGAGTCCCATATTCTGTTAGCATCCTGCAGTTTCTCCTCACTGCTTCTAGGGATAGAAGAGCTGAAATTTGCCGAGGAAATTATCATCATACTGCCAAAGTGGGTTTCCAATTTATTACATTTGTGCTGGGAAACCCTTTTACACTAAATCTTAAATCTCATTCTCTGACTCAAAAATCTTTGTTAGTGTAAGGTCATTAATTTTTATTAAATGGAAATTTTTTTTCACTTGCAAGAAAATGAGGATTAATCTTAATAATTTTCATTAAATAAATAGAACAAATGAAAATTTATAATACATCTCTAGATGTATCTAAAATGGTCTCATCAAAATCCTATTAACTGGCAAGGGGGGGGAAGATTCTCAGTGGGTATGGTAAAAGCTGTACCCAGAATCTAGCAAACAAGATCTGTTTGCTAAGTTAGTGTCTGCAGTTAATTTTGCTTCACTGTTCCATTAGACTTCCATTTTAACATTAGAGTCGGGAAGTAAAGATAACATCAACTTTACAGGCTATGGTTAAAATAGCTATTTTACTGTAACCACAATCTGTATTTGTGTAGCTTTTGACAGCTTACAAAACACTTTTATAAATATCAGGTCTTTTTGTGTGATTTATTAGAAATAGTAAATGCTTTAGACATAAATGTGCTGGATCACAATTCTATCTGGACCAGTGATTAGTTCTTACTTCAGGAAAATAACTTCAACTCTCTGAGCCTCCATTGTCTTATCTTAAAAGTAGGAAAAATAATTCCAACCTTGCATGGTTAGCCAGCCCTCCTTGCCTCCCTTCCATTTTATTTATCATGGGAACCAATTTCCATGATAGGACCCAGAGGCACTGCTGGTTCAGCCTCTTCTCCCAGGACTTTAAAGGTGGATGGGCTCTTTAAGGTTTGGTCCTAACTCTTCTTTTCTTACTCTCTATCCTTTTCCTAGGTGTTACCACTTATGACCTTGGCTTTAATTCTAAGGACGTTTCTACATAGACGTTCCCAGCACAATCCCCTCCTCTGGGTTGCATTCCATCTGTCCAACTTCCTATCTGACATTTTCACTCGGTGTCACATAGCTACTTCCTATTCATCACATCCCAATTTGAGTTCATAATCTTCCCCCACAAAGTTGGTTCTCCTCCTTTCCTATCTCACATTTGTCTATATTAAACAAAACCAAAACCCTACTCTCGATTTGTAACACCACTGTTTATAGCTGTCCGGTACTACAGGCTATTAAGTACGGGGCCCAGATATATTTCTCAGTAGTTATTGGGATCAATATATCATAATATTTGGAAGCAAGGACTTTTGCATCTGACTCCCTGAGTTTAAATTCCCACTACTTCTTTTTTTTTTTTAAGATTTTTATTTATTTATTTGAGACAGAGAGAATGAGAGAGGGAGAGCACATGAGGGGGGGAGGGTCAGAGGGAGAAGCAGGCTCCCTGCAGAGCAGGGAGCCCGATGTGGGACTCGATCCTGGGACTCCAGGATCATGACCTGAGCTGAAGGCAGTCGCTTAACCAACTGAGCCACCCAGGCGCCCTAAATTCCCACTACTTCTTATCAGATCTGTGAGATTATGAAAATTAGTTAATCTCTTCGAGTTTCAGGTTCTGAGAATATAAAACTGGGAGAGTTATGTAAGTTTTCTTAAACTATCATAGGGAGAACTAAGTTCATTAATAAAAAGCATCTTATCTCTGTGTCGAGCATATAATAAATGCTCAGGAAATGCTTATCATGGTTAATTTTAGAAAGATGCAGGATTGGGTCTGGCCTTTCTATTTTAAGCATTTAGGACTTCGGTAATGTCACGTAATCAATCTTTTTTCTTTATTTGTAAAATAGAATTTTTTTAAGATTTATTTACTTGAGAGAGAGAGAGAGCACACAAGCAAGTGCAAGAGCGGGGGGGGGGGGAAGGATAGATGGAGAGAGAAACTCAAGCAGACTCCCCACTGAGCAGGGAGCCCAATGCAGGGCTCGATCCCAGGATCCTGGGATCATGACCTGAGTGGAAGGCAGATGCTTAACCGACTGAGCTACTCAGGCTACCTGACCGAATATCATTCACTGTGATGATGAAATGATATCATACTGAAACATCACCGAGGCTACTTCTGCACATATGGCAGAGTTTCAACACCTGTTGCTATGGTCTTCCACATTTCACTGCTTCAACAAAGCCCAGCTTGTGACTTGAGCAAAAATAATTAACATGTTACTAATGAAAGAACAACATTAACATGCACGAATTCAGCTGCTACAATCTTTTACAAAATATTTGAGAAGTTCTAAAGACAAAAAATTGTATAGTAAAAATAGGTCCAATAGAATATCATAGTAACTGATGTTTAAGACAGAAGAGGAAATGTTTTAAAAGTCAATACTCAGGCATAACTGATTAAATTCTAGTTGAGATCTTGATTATTTTTTAGCATTACTTTTGAAGCTATTAAGCTTTCTAACTGCAGACTTTGCTCTTTAAGTACGTTTGAGTTCATAAACTGGAGTGAAAGGAGCTGAGCTTTATTCAGCTTCCTGGTTTATAAATGTTTATCTATGACATCTATGTAAACTCTAGGTCAGAACCACCTGTTAGGTCTGTTTGGAGTAGAAGCTAATATGAACTATGATGTGAATTCCACGAGGCAAGTCATTTTGTGTGTTTATCTGTGCATTCCTAGTGTCTAGAACACTGTATGGCACATAGTAGGTATCTTGACCACTATGTGTTAAGTGAATGGACATATGGTATGTAACCTGCCTTACAGGTCTGTACAGCCCATGATCCCAGCTTATTATTCTAAGGGGTTTAAATAGAACCTAGATCAAACAGAGTCTCCCTATTTGAACACATACATAGTATAAAACCACCAGAAGAAAAACATGGGCCCATGTTCTATTGCTTTATAAAAAGCCCTCTCAGTGTTGAGTACAATGTCTTGTGCAAAGTTGATGTTCAAATTTTTGTGGATGCAAAGTTGGTGTTCAAAGCATTTGTTAAATAACTGAATGAATTAAAAGTAGGCATCGAAACTCACTACAACCAAAAGAAATAACAAGGTCAGAAATAGGAGTGAACTTTTGATGGGAACTATATAAAGCAGGTTCAAACCCTCTCAGACAGGATTTTTAAATTAAAAATTTTCTAAGCACAAATATTGAGATACAATGTTACATGCCTCATAGGTTGGCTTTAAGAATTGGTCACTATTGGGGGGCCTGGGTGGCTCAGTCAGTTAAGAGTCTGACTCTTGATTTCAGCTCAGGTCATGATCTCAATCATGAGACTGATTCCCACACTGGGCTCTGCACTGAGCATGGAGCCTACTTGAGATTCTCTCTCTCCCCCTTTGCACCTCCCCGCCCCACCCTCTTCCCCTCTCTAAAAAAAAAAAAAAAAAAAAAAAAAAATTAGCCACTACTGAATTACTTGTGCCTATGTTTCTTCATCTCTAAATGGAAATAGTAATATTTACAATTTTAAAGAATTGAAACAAATGCCAAGAGGAAAAGGAGGTTAAAATAAAACATTCTATAGAAAGGGTTATTTTCTTATTTAGGAAACTTTTCATCTATGTTTTAAATAATAAATGAAAGCCATTAAATAAATGACAGTTTCTGTTTTTTACCAGATGACACTACACAGCAAAGCACATTATTCTCTGACAGGTCTAAGGAGGTCAGTGGTTTTGGAATCTGGAGGTGGGGGGAGTTCCTGGGTAAACAACTTATTTAGAGCAGGATATTGCCTGCCTGACTTAGAAAGTACTAGAGGGGGCGGAGCAAGATGGCGGAGGAGTAGGAGACCTAAATTTCATCTGGTCCCAGGAATTCAGCTGGATAGGGATCAAACCATTCTGAACACCTACAAACTCAACAGGAGATCGAAGAAAAGAAGAGCAACAACTCTCTCATCGGAAAAGCGACCACTTTCTGGAAGGTAGGACGTGCGGAGAAGTGAATCCGAGGCGATATTCGGGAGGATAGACGGCGGGGGAGGGGCCTCCGGCGGCCGCTTCTGGCAAGTGATAGAGCCGCGGAGC
>NC_058409.1:34924661-34954940 GCF_002201575.2 Neomonachus schauinslandi | reverse complement strand
GTTGAAAGACCTCAATGTGAGACAGGAGTCCATCAAAATCCTAAAGGAGAACACAGGCAGCAACCTCTTTGACCTCAGCCGAAGCAACTTCTTCCTAGAAACATCACCAAAGGCAAGGGGGGCAAGGGCAAAAATGAACTATTGGGACTTCATCAAGATAAAAAGCTTTTGCAAAGCAAAGGAAACAGTCAACAAAACCAAAAGACAACCGACAGAATGGGAGAAGATATTTGCAAATGACATATCAGATAAAGGGTAGTATCCAAAATCTATAAAGAACTCATCAAACTCAACACCCAAAGAACAAAGAATCCAATCAAGAAATGGGCAGAAGACATGAACAGACATTTTTCCAAAGAAGACATCCAAATGGCCAACAGACACATGAAAAAGTGGTCAATATCGCTCGGCATCAGGGAAATCCAAATCAAAACCTCAATGAGATACCACCTCACACCAGTCAGAATGGCTAAAACTAACAAGTCAGGAAATGACAGATGTTGGCGGGGATGCGGAGAAAGGGGAACCCTCCTACACTGTTGGTGGGAATGCAAGCTGGTGCAGCCACTCTGGAAAACTGTATGGAGGTTCCTCAAAAAGTTGAAAATAGAGCTACCCTATGATCCACAATTGCACTACTGGGTATTTACCCCAAAGATACAAAAGTAGGGATCCGAAGGGGTACGTGCACCCCGATGTTTATAGCAGCAATGTCCACAATAGCCAAACTGTGGAAAGAGCCAAGATGTCCATCAACAGATGAATGGATAAAGAAGATGTGGTGTATATATACAATGGAATATTATGCAGCCATCAAAAGGAATGAGATCTTGCCATTTGCAACGACGTGGATGGAACTGGAGGGTATTATGCTGAGTGAAATAAGTCAAACAGAGAAAGACATGTATCATATGATCTCACTGATATGAGGAATTCTTAATCTCAGGAAACAAACTGAGGGTTGCTGGAGTGGGGGGTGGGGTGGGAAGGATGGGGTGACTGGGTGATAGACACTGGGGAGGGTATGTGCTCTGGTAAGCGCTGTGAATTGTGCAAGACTGTTGAATCTCAGATCTGTACCTCTGAAACAAATAATGCAGTATATGTTAAGAAAAAAAAAAAAAGAAGAAGAAGAAGGTAGCGGGAGGGGAAGAATGAAGTGGGGGAAATCGGAGGGGTAGACGAACCATGAGAGATGATGGACTCTGAAAAACAAACTGAGGGTTCTAGAGGGGAGGGGGGTGGGAGGATGTGTTAGCCTGGTGGTGGGTATTGAGGAGGGCACATTCTGCATGGAGCACTGGGTGTTATGCACAAACAATGAATCATGGAACACTTCATCTAAAACTAATGATGTAATGTATGGGGATTAACATAAGAATAAAAAAATTTATGTATGCAAAAAATAAATAAATAAATCTGCCAAAAAAAAAAAAAAGTAGCTAGAAAAACCACTAATTTCTCTGCAGCGTGACACAATACACACATGCTAAATAAAATAAACACAATTGTGTCAAATAGATAGACAATATAAATGATGCAAATTTGCAGTCATCTTTCCACATGGCTCCATCCTCCCATTATGTTCAACATTAAAATCACAAAATTGGCTTCTGCTCTGGTTTGATATCCATTTTTCATCAAAATAGTCCCTAACCCCTAATACATAGTTAATAAATAATAAAAACAATTCAGCTTTCATGATTATGTTTTCATGATGAGCTTTCCGTAGTTTCTAAATGTGAATGTGTCTGTGTGTGTTTAAATTATTTTTAAAAATAAAGAAAATAGAAATTAAGAGTTATTTGGAAGTTTGCCCCTTCCTTTCCCTTTTTAAATTCTATAATGCCAAATAGGAAATTAAAAGAGAATAGAGCCAAATTTACCTAATCAATTTTGTGACTAGAAATTGCCTAAATCACTGCTTGGATGTGAAATAAAATCCACTGGTGTTCTTTTATCAATAATTACTTTGGAGTTTCAAAGACATGGCTCCTATGTCACTAAGCAGCAGCATGGTATGTTTCCTTGTGAAACAGATAGAAAATTATACCTTAAATAAATAATGTGTGCATCTTGAGTAGCTCACTTTCATGGCAGAGATTTCCTTAATTATAGCATCTATTTCTAGAAGATGAAAAGGAAACTGTTGTCACCTTTGCTGCATATTATAAGGTCATTTTGATTTTATCCCTTTCCTATAGGAGCAATTCTTAGCTCACTGAATTGGAAAGAAAGAACAGGCACTCCATTGATCAGAAATTTATCTATGGGCAGGGCCCCTGAGTGTGGTGGTCTTATAGTTTGTGAAGAAATGGCAGAGCCATGATCCAACTCTGGGCTGCGTGGTTCCAGAGACTGTGCATATTCACTACCACGGTCAGGAAAAACCATATTGAAAAGTTGACATGTGAACAAGGACTTCAACAATGCAAAAAAGTGAGGCATGCAGGTATCTGAGGAAATGACATTACCAGTAGAGGAAATAGCAAGTATAAAACCTTGGGGCAGGAGAGTGCTTATGTGAGAGAGAAAGGACTATGGGATAACTTTAATTTTGCTTAGTAACTAAAGGATTTGCTATTATCTGAAATGGGAAAGATGTGGGTTATATAGGATTGGTGGGACAATCAGGAATTCACTTTCAAACGGGATAAGTTTGAGAAATTAGATGTTCCAGAGGAGATGTCAAGTAGCCAGCTGGATAGCTAAGTCCGGGTTTAGATAAAGTTTTGTTTTTTTTTTTAAGATTTTATTTATTTATTTGAGATAGAGAGAGAGAGTGAGTGAGCGAGCACAGGGAGGGGCAGAAGGAGAAGCAGGGAGCCCGATGTGGGGCTTGATTCCAGGACCCTAAGACCACAACCTGAGCCAAAGGCAGATGCTTAACCGACTGAACCATCCGGTGTCTCCCACATCTGGGTTTAGAGAAGGTAATGAATGTGCAAGGGGCGACCTTGATGGATGCACTTAAGCCATTAGACCAACAAAGAGCACCAGGGAGTAAACGAAAATGGGAAAGTGGTCCAAGAACTAGGCCCTCCAACATTTACAACCAGAAGATGAGTCACCAGCAAAAGAGACTGACATGGAGCAGCCAGAACGGCAGGAGGAAAACCAGGAATTGTGGATTCTTGGATGCCCAGTGAAAAAAACACTTTCAATGAGGAGGAAGTGAAAAGATTTGTCAAATGTTGCTGGTAAATCAAGATGAGGACTGGGAATTGAGCACTGAATGTAGCAATATGGATGGCATCAGCGACCTTGACAAGAGAACTTTCATTGTAATGATAGTAGGAAAATTCTAATTAGAGTGGATTTTTGAATGATTAAGAATTTTCCCCAAATCATACAAGTAAGATTTGTCAAAGAACTAGTCATTTTCCTTAACCTTATTAGTTGTATCTAACAGTATATAGTTCTACAGAAATGGAAAACTTTAAATATGGCAAATAATAACTGAATAAAATATAAAATTCAGTAAAAAAAAAAGAAGTGGGGGGGGAGTGAAAAATATACAAAGACCAAAGAGAGAGATTTAAAACAGAAGTGCATCTTGAAAGGACAGAGTGGATACAAGAATGCAATTGTGTCCCATGCTTACCTTTGGAAGTGCCAAACACTCAATTCAACCTGAATTAGGAAAAGAGTGGGGGAGATTTCTTAGCTAACCTAACTGCAAAGTTCAGGCATAGCTCCATCAAGGTGATTCATGCCATTATCTGGTTCCAGTTAAGCTCCAACTCCCAGTTCTGCTGTCTCCTTACTGGCTTCAATTTCAGTCAAGCTCCCCAGCCATGGTGGTCACCAATGACTCCAGGCTCACCTCTCATCGTGTAGCAATGCTTGTGGAAGGGACTTTTCTTCCTCAATAGTTCTTGTAAACTGTATGCATTGGTTCTGATCAGCTTGACTTGTGTTATGTATAGCTCAATAACCATTTACTGTGGGGGTGGAGTAGCTAGATTTAGGTCTCATCTCTACCTCTTGGTGGCTGCATGGTGAAATCTGCACTTTTCAAACCACAGGTATTACCAATTATGTAAAGAGTTACCCATAAGAAAATTAACTTTCTAATACTATAAATATGGGGGACTAGATACTGTGAGCATAAAATGAGATGTCCATTATAAGGGAGAAGGAAGAAGATTTAAAAGAAACAATAGACACAAGTAGTTACGTAGCATTTGCCATAACTTTACCTAGATTGTTCACATTTTCTCATTTAACACTCATGACAACCCCAAGGGTAAGTGCTTATGTTGAGGTAAGCTGCAAAATGGGAGAGAAACTCTAATTCTTACTTCAAAGGAAGTTTGCCCCCTGGTTATCAATTATAAACTAATATTTCAAACCTTAAGGTAACTATCTTCATAACCATATACTGAAAAAAAATATGTATGGTTCATCTGTGTAGCATTATAATCAGCAGCCATGAAAACAAATAAATATACATAAATAAATGTGACAGAAAGTTGTAGTCATGTGGTCTGGTACCAATGCAGAGGTGTCTGGTTCAACTTACACAGCAAATGAAACCCTTATCTTCTGAGGACGAGCCAAGAGTGGCAGCATGCGTGTGAGGATCGAGGGAGGAGCTGTAGCGTGGGGCCAGGCGGGAACTCTGTCTCACATAGTTTCTCACATAATCCTTACAATTCAGCCTCATGTCTCTCCCTTTTCTTTAGAATTACACAATAGCTCCAAATCTAGAACATTTCTGAGGTTCTGGGGCTAACACTGAATTGTTACAGATTGGCTGCTTCACTTTGGGCAGGTGGGTTTCAGCTTTATTTGCTCTGCTCGTCTCTGGCCATTCTTTCACCCACGTCCTTCTGTATACTATTGACATCTCTCATCTGGCCTCTTCTCTGTCACTCTTTTTTTTCTTGTAGACTTTTATCTTTATTTTTCTTTTAACTTCTACTTTTTTTCCACTGGTGTTTTGAGGGGTAACAAGCATAAACATACATGTAGATTCAATTGAATTCTTTTGACAGAGCTCCTTTAATCCAATCCTGCATCATCTATTCATATGTCCAGTAATTGAGAAGATTAAACATGTTATTATAAATCCGTTAGTAGTCTAAAGCCCCACCTCCCAATTTCAATATCTCCCCATCCACACCAGGTGTGTGTGTGTATGTGTATATATATATATATATATATATATATATATATATATATATAATATACACCAACTTCTAAACCCACCAATATCCCCAAATTTGAAGATATTCCTGGCCTAAGTCCTAATCCTGTATTTGATTACTCTGTTCTCAGCTTGGTTCCAACTCTGAAGTATCACTATGTATCAAATAGAATTTTAATTCTGATCTTCATGTAGTTAAGATGGCAGAAAATATATGGCAATGTTTGGGTGATGGTTTTGAGTCGTGGTCACTTATGTTTCCAAGTTCTCATTCTATATGGACTTTTCTAACCTACTATTACAAAGTTATACCCACAATTGCCACATCTATATAAAACAACAAAAAATAGACCTAATGAAATATCATGAAGGCTGATACAAAGTGGTGCTGAAATGAAAATGCCATGCATCTTCTCCATGAGGCTTTAATATCTCAGAAAAATATATACATTTGGGAAGGAAGGACACTGAATCACAGAGCCAGAGAAAATGCAGCTTGAAGCAGCCTATTTCTTTTAGCTGTCAGTGAACTTCTGGTTGTTGGTTTGCTTTGTTTTATAGCTTTTCTTTGGCTCTATAAAGTATCTTGACGTACTGCCTGAGACCTCTGGCTTGCTATCTATTCTGTTTGTTTTTTTTTTTTAGAGTAAGTGAGATGCCATTGTGAAAGGCACTGAGGCATTACTGTTAAATTATACCCACTGTATGTGCAGACAGCCATGTAGTGAGCTTCCTCCTACTTACTCATTCAGCTTTAATTTATTTCTAGCATAGAAGAGCAGTGGTGATCACCATGCTATGATAGACTTGATACTTTGATACCTGGACATTCTTCCTTATAAGGTCTAATTATTACTCCATATTTTACAGGTTAACATTTTTACCGACAATTCAAGTATTCTATTCAAACGAAGAATATGCTAAAACTTGGAACACAAGTTAATAACTTAGCATTTTGACTGACATACAGTTGCTCAATACCTGTCAATTGTTCTAATTCATTGAATATTCATTGCCAGTTTCCACACTAAGGCCTCTGTCCTAACTGTTCCACTGCCCTAAATACCCTTGTTCCAGATTTTAGGATTGATGGCTCTTCTTTATGTTCCCAGCATCAGCCTAAACGTGCCTTTCTCAGAGAAATCTCCTCTGATCAAGTTACCCTCTTCCCTAATACCAATTTAAGTTAAATTTGAATTTTTGGTACTTATCAGGGCATGTTCTTTTCTTGATTATTACTTTGCTTATATAACAGAAAAAGATAATCCAATTTTGTCCTTTGTTGTGTTTCTAGTGCCTAGAACAATGCCTGGAATATGCTAGGCATATCCACGTCTCCCTATTACTCAGAGAAGGGGACTTTGCCTGGTGTCGTCGCTGTGGTAGCTTTCACACTTTGTGCAGGTACGGCCTTCATATGTGTTCAGTTAACTAATGAATGACTTTACTGTGTAGTTTAGTGCCTAGTTTTATTGGATCTTTAAAAGTAGACTACCCTAACTTTGATGTTTACCCAAGGCAAATGAAAACTTACATAACACAAAAAAATTAATGTTTTTAGAGGATTTAATTATTATTGCTCAACAGTGAAAAAAAAATTCTGGTGAATGGAAAAATAAATCGTGGTACCCCCATTTACTAGCATACTACAGAGCAATGAAAAGGAAAGAAATATTGGAACACACAATACCACTGATGAATCTTACACACATAATGCTAAGTAAAGAAGTCAGACTCAAAAGATTGCATACTCTGATTCCACTGAGAGGGTCTTCTGGAAAAGACAACACTATAGGGACACAAAATAAATCCATGATTACTAGGCCATGGGGATGGAGGAGGAGTTTACTATAAGGGAATTTTGGGGTGGGGGTAATGATTGCAGTGATGGTTACATGACTAGGTGTGCTCGTCCCAACTCACAGAACTCTACTCCAAAAACATTGAGTATTCCTATGTGTACATTATACCTCGATTTTTTTTTTTTTTAAGTAAAATAGGTGAGAGGTTACAATCCATTATAGTTCAAACAACTATTAGGCTGTTCTCTAGCTGCCTAATTATTTTCCTCTAAGTGACATTTTGAAAATGTGTCCTATCATTTTACTCCTCCAATGTCTTCCCAGCTCAGTTCCCATAATGGTCTACAGAACGTACGTGAAATGCTAACCCGGTGCTTTGCTGACCTCATCCTCTATTACCCTCTACTTCTTTCACAGCTCTAACCGGAGGAGCCACCTTATTGATCTTCGAACACATCCAGCACCATGTGGCCTTTGCAATTCCTGTTCTCTGCCAAGATGCTTATCTTCCTATGTCCCTATGCCTTGTTCCTTTACTTCCTTCAGCTTTGCCTGCAAATATCAGCTAATAAGAGATATTTTTCTTTGGCTATTCTTTTTTGTTTTGTTTTGTGTTTTGTTTTTTCATTTTGTTCTTTTTTTTTCTTTTTCTTTTTTTTTGGCTATTCTATATAAATAATGTCTCCCTCCTTGTATACTGCTTTTCTTTTTTCTACAGAAAATATTTTTTCTTTTTTTTTTTAAGTCTGTATACTCTCATTAGGATATAAGATTCATGAGGTTTGAAATTATGTTTTATTCACCAATGTTTCTCCATATTTTAAAACAATTCCATATTTTAGTAAGTGATAAATACATATATATATGTGTGTGTGTGTGTGAAAAAATAAATGAACTAATTATCTTATGTGTATGTTTTGGCTGTGATTGACTAGATAATCTTTTTTTTTTTTTTTTTTTTTTTTTTATTACTAGATACTCCTAAAACCCATCTTCTTTTCCCAAGCATACACTCTTCACTTCCCAACCTAGTTGGCTTTTAGGGGTTCATATGACCAGTTCTCATCAATGGAACTAGCTACTTCACAGTATGGTTTAAGCAGCTATGATCAATTTACCTTTCCTTTGCTCTTTTCTCTTACTTTTCCCTCATCCTGCCAAATGGATGACACCTATATATATTACCAAATTATTGAAGACATTTCCTATTGAAGACAGTGGAAAAGGCACAGCATGGAAAGAGTCTAGGTCCCTGAAGAATGTACGTAGCAGAGCCCTCCTGTACCTACACTTGATTTTTTAACATTAATAAGAAAGAAACCTTTATTGTGCAAAACACTATGCTTCTGAGTTGTTTGTTACAGCAGCTAATGTTACTTACCCTAACTAGAACCCATGTATTTCGAATCAAAAGGTGTTTCTAATCTGAAGTTTACCACATCTGGCCATAGGTTTTGATAAGAAACTATTTCCAATTTGTATGCTGGAGATAGTAAACACTAGCCACTTCACAGGATGAAAATGTTCTGCAAATCAGAAAAGAAGCATGGAAAAACAATTTATATATTTTTAAAGAATTTCACAAATACAAACTTTATAAAGGGCCACTTCTCTTATTTTACTGATTTAGGTTCTTATTTCCCAAACATCCCTTCACTAACTTCTCTTCCTGTTCATTCTCTCAACAGTTAACATTTACTTAACTAGTATATTCTCCCTACCAAGCACTGTGCTGCACAAGAAAGACAATGCCTGTTTCCAATGGAAGTGAGTGAAGAAAATAGCAATGAAACAATCAATCATGGTGTGAAAAGTACCTTTGAGGGAGAAGGGAAGTCTACAGAATGTTATAACAACACAGGCAGGAAAGCCTGCCCCATACTTTAGGGACCAGGGATGGTGTCTCAGAGAAGTCACATTAAGCTGATACTTTAAGGATTAGGATAAATTTGGAAAGTAAACTGGATGATGGGATTTGAGGGAGAGTGATCTTTAGAGGTCAGGGTACTATGAAGGAATTGAAAGAACGAAGAGTGGGTAGAGAGTAATGTGCTAGCAGGAAAGGGGCAAGAGATATGGGATAAGCTTAAGAATAAGATCAAGTTCTGAAGAGCTCTAAACATTACAGAGGTGTTTGGTTTTACTTAAAGGGAAGTGAGAACTATTAAAGGGTTTAAAATGAATGAATATGATTAAATTTTCTTTTAGAAAGAGTGATTAGGCTGAATTATACGTAACAGATAATGTGAATGTGGGAATGGCATCATACTGAAGGCTGCTGTTATAGTTCTCAAGGCAAAAAAAGATGGAAATTCCAAATGGGGAGATTGCAGTGGAGATGGAGAAAAGTTAACAAATTAGGACAATTTAAAAATGGTATTGCCAGGACACTGCTACTGTAATTGGTTATATGCTTGAAACAAGAGGAAGAGACAAGGGTTACTTCTAGTTTTCTAGTTTGGGCATATCCTGCAACTACAGGTATTCTTCAAAATCCTCTCTTTTTTTGTTTCTCTGCATTTTTCTCTTTCACTTTACTGCCTCTAAGTGAGATAATTGTATATCACTAAGTGTACACTCAGCCATGGTCACAATCTCTATGTCTGTCTATCCAAAATATATTTTAATTATATATATTTTAACTAATATAATTAATGTATGTTAATATTTATATACCTATTATATATCTATCATATATATATACATGCATAATTTCCCCCTTGTCTGTTTTGTCTGGGGCATCCAATAAAATTTGGATAGAAGTAAGGAGTATTGGCAACCTTCTCTGCTTTAACCATAAAGTATAGTATTACATTTTTTGAGTTGTCCTTTATCGGACTGAGGAAGTTCTTTCTGTTCCTAATTAGCTGAGAACTTTTTCATAATAAAAAGGTATTGAATTTTATCAAATCTTTTTTCTCTGTTACCCCTTAATATGGTCAACTACACTGAGTGACTTTTATATGTTAAACCAACCTTGCATTCTTGGGATAATTTTTTTTTGGCCATGATGTAATATTTTTTTCACATATTGATGAACTTAATTTGCTAATGTTTTGTTAACTATATCTGCATCTACATTTATGAGGGATATTGAACTCTTTTTTTTTTTTTAATCTTTCCACCATAAACAGCTAGAAGAGTGGACAATATATATGAAGTAACTGTCCTAAAATATTACCCATTAGGATTTCCTTAAAATAAGGTAAATACATAAAATTAGCCCTTTGAGCACCCCAGATAACTTCTTAGAAACATTTTTCCTGACCCTTGTGTAAGGAGAGGCATTCTAAGCAGAGCAGAGATATGTTACTGAATTAAGGACAAAGAAGTAAACTTTCAGAGAAGCTGAGGCTTCAAGGAAGAGACAGGAGTGTAAGAACAAAGTGGCATATATCTGCATACTCTTGTATTTTTTACTAAATATAAGACATGCAAGTTTAAAGTCCAGCTGAAAAACTGGTTTTTAGTAACACTCTACATGCTTCTCTATTTAACAAATTATTGGTCATAACAGTGATTCAAACTTGAGTTGTAGCTACTTGACCCAAAATGACTTGAAAACTATAACTCAACTTGCTCAATGTTTTCATATGCTCAACAAGTTTATTTTTCCACTGAATTGGTAGTTTCCGTCATTCTAGACGAAACAGAAGACTGGCCTCCAGAAACATCTTGTTTCAACAAGAGGATAGATGAAATGATTAGGCATGGTATGGTCCTTTTCCATTTTTAATTTCAGTGATGATTGCTGGTAGAAGGCAAGCAATATGTAGCCTCCACCTCAGGTGTGCTAGCATATTGCAATTAAAGAAAGCTACTCTTACTCGCCCGGGGGAAAAGTGATGGATCAAAGTGTCTAATGATTTACTTCCAGTGTAAACTGCAATTCCCTGCCCCAAATACCAAGATCTATTTAGTAAAAAGAGGGTATCATTAGAACCAAGACACCTATTATTCATAAATTGTGGTCTAAGGGAATGTAAATGACATAATTATTCTCCAACAGGTAAACAAATTCAGTGGCTTCTCCACATCCACAATTATAAATAATTGTACCAATTAGTGTTATCCAAACGCTGTGTGAAGCTAATTTAAAGCAATACAAGTAAGATTATTTTTTATATTTAGTGAAATAAATCCAAGTCAGGCAAGGAAGGGGCTCATGGCAGAGAAACAGAGATGCAGATGGCAAACCAACTTGAAAATTACATAACCAAATTAGGTCGACAGGAAGAAGAGTATGATCTAGAAGCAAGTCACTCTAATTACCATTATTGTCATCAATACTTTATATCGAGCAACAATGAACAATGACCCAAGATCATGAGTTACTTTGGCTGGGAATTAATCCCAAGATGTGGGACTTCCCTAATTGTAGAGTGTAGAATAATAATAATTATGAAGGAATAACCATAGTGTACTTCTCATATCAGCACTGTCTGTTGTATTTTGAAATGACATTTAATGTCTAGTGTATTATTTTAGCTTTATATTGACAGTATAACATTGTTTAAAAGCTTATGCTCTGAAGCCAGACTACTTGGAGGTCCAGTTTGGGCTCTGAAACTTAACCTCAGAGAGCCTCAATTTTCTCAGCTGTGATATATGGGCTAATTAGGGAACATACTTATTAGATGTTTAAGATGAAAATCAATGAAGATGTGGACAGATTAAATAACCAGATAAAGTTCTTGGAGCTGGATGGTGATGGAATTGGGATGCAAAGCACACAGAGTTTCAAGAGTCTGCGCTGTAACCACCAGGCATAGCTCTACCCTTTCAGGAGTTTGGAGCAAGTTAGCAAATCCACGCATGCGGGGCACTTAGTCCGCTGTTTGGTGTGCAGCATTCAATGACCAGTGGCTAAGAGGAGGAGAGGGAGGAATTAGAAGACAATGAGGTAGAAGAAACAGACTACTATATTCAGATTAGGGCAGGGGATTACACATTTTTAGTGTAAAAGGTCAGATAGTAAATATAAATATTGTAGGCTTTTTATTCTCTCTCAAATACTCAATTCTGCCATTGTAGTGTATTAGAGTAGTCACCTATAATACATAGATGAATGGGTGTGTTCCAATTAGATTTTATTTACAAGTGTTGGGCCACATTTGTCTCTTGGGCCAGAGTTTGGCACCTGGATCAGAGAATGAGGATTTATACGCTGTCTTTTCTTTTTTCAGCTTTTTAAAGGTATAATTGACAAACATTGAAAAGTTTTTTTTAAGATTTTATTTATTTATTTGACAGAGAGAGGCACAGCGAGAGAAGGAACACAAGCAGGGGGAGTGGGAGAGGGAGAAGCAGGCTTCCCGTGGAGCAGGGAGCCCGATGCGGGGCTTGATCCCAGGACCCTGGGACCATGACCTGAGCCGAAGGCAGACGCTTAATGACTGAGCCACCCAGGTGCCCCTTGAAAACAGTTTTTTGATAAAGTCCAGTATTCTTTTCACTCTATCCCAGCTGCTTCACTCTTGCCTACCATATCCTTGGGACAATGAGACCATATGACCTCTAGGCTGTTTCCAGAAATGATGGCTTAGATTATATGTTGCAGCCCCAGTGCATTATCTGAAGATGATTTAGTGACTCTCAACCAGAAAAAAAATTAAGCAATTAAATATTAATTCTAGGCATGGTGGACAGGACTTAGACCATGGTGAAAAATATACCTGGGAAACCACATTCTCTGTTCATATCAGAACTATGTATTTGTTCGAAGGGAGAATACATATTTTTACCTGAAACCCTTCACATTTTTCAGCCACTGGCTGCCAGGTGATGTTTGTAGTAGGGTGAACAGATATCCTTCCTTGCCTGTGAAAGCCCCACTATATGCCGGTTGTTTCTATCTGATTATTATTAGCATCCTTTTTCACTCTTCTAAAAGTGAAAGTCCCAATTTGGATGAAAAATTACATGGGCAGCCTTTTAATAGGAGATAGATGCCAATTCTATAGATTTCTACTCGCTTTGGAAGCTACACAATCTTCCCCTGCCTACCAAGAGATGGAATACAGTTCTCATCTAATACTACTTCTGTTTTAGCAAATATTTATTGAATACCTATATATGCCATGTGCAGTGAAAGCCACTGAAGAGAAAGTGCTCTCTCAGAAGATACCATTTTATTTGGAGACAGATCGTCTGTGAAGGTTTATGTGAACTCATTTTCCGTCTGAAATCTTTAAATTCCACAGGCACGGCCTGTCTTTTTGTATATTCCCTCCACTCTTATGTATCCCCCATGAACCAAAGCTGCATGAGAACAGTGGCAGGGTGTACACTTTTACCCTTATTACCAGCATCCCGTCATGCTTGCTGTGTTCTCCGTGAGCCCTAAGTAAATACTTGTAGAATGAGTAACAGCACTAGTCAAAGGTTTCCTCATTAAGCATCGATATCTTTTTGTTCCCACATTGCATGGGAAGGGAAATGAATTACTACACAGAATTTAAAAGGTTTCTACGGGCAACTGCAAGTGCACACCTTCATACTTTATGCCTATTACTTACTGTGGGCTGACTGGATGCCAAGCCCTACATTGAACTTTTATATATTGCATGACACCTAATCCTCACAATCACCCTGTGAGGTAGGGGCAATTATTCTATTTTGGGGATAGTAAAGCTATAGCTCCAAGAACTTAGGGAATTCACATAAGGTAACGTAGCCTGTAAGCAATGCAAACAGGACTCCATCCCACATTTGATTCCCACACTCAAGTATTACAAAAGCTGCTAGGCATCATCCAAGGTAGATACATCAAAACTCAGTGACAGTCTTGACTAAACTGCCTGATTTAACACTACTAGTATCACTGCTATAAATATTGCATGGACCACACTTGTATTAAAAACATTAATTTGTGGTTTATCTGAAATTCAAATGCAACTGGGTGTGCTAAATCTGGCAACATTACCTGTTACTCATGCTGTGTAGGATATTCGTATGGGGAAAGCAGAAAGATGCCTTAATTCCGTTCTGATCTCAATTGTTCTATACCCTATCCCTGATTTCACGGTTCTGGATATACATATATAGAGAAAATAGAAAATATTCCTAGTGCAATTTTATGACAAAGTACAAGGAGAACACTGTTCATCTTCCATCCTAGCTCTAATGAATTATCCAATCTCAGCCCCAAACTGCCTAGTACTGAAATGTCCCTTGAACAGTCAGCATCTTATTGGGCCTGTTTCCCCACTGCACAAATTAATCCCCGAGGGCAATTCCTCTAGCTCTCTTTTTGTGGTGATGAGATGCAGGGTAGAGCCCAGCTGTCCAAGTGAACTACCATATAAATTACACCAAAGGCCACAGGCAGGTAGGCCGGGTACCAGCTGGGAGGCTGATATTCTGCTGGCTACTGTGAAACCTATGAGAAATGCTCAAGACCAACCCCACACTTAAGGATCCTGCCACCACCTTGCAGAGGACCTGCTAGCACCTACACATGATTAAAACAATTATGGAAAAAACTCCAAAACTTCTTATGTAAAGAATATTTGTCAAGTTTTTGACCCTCAGTCTTCTAACTCCAACTTCCTAACAGTCCCGCAGAATTCCTTTTTAAAGTCACCCTTCCCCCACTTTAAACAAGAGTTCTTTTAAAACAATGATTGTAAAGCTTCCTGTATACCCTTGGAGGTAAATTATTTACTTAAGAAAAGATGTTATGTCCCAATTTGAACCAATGAGACAAGACACATTTATTTCTTAAGAGAAAAGCATCTTACCTATCCTATAGAAACAATCCTAAAAAACCTTCCTTCTTCCTATGAATTTAGTGGTTTGGATGCTTGCGATGCTTAGTTCTATTTTGCTCCCCCAAGGAGAGAGAGGTTGGAACCTCCAGACGCCGTGATGGTGAAGTCTGAGAAGAAAGCCCATGCTGCAGGAAGCAGAGAACAATGACTTACAAAGTAGCCAGGCAATGGGTGACAAAATTTGAACTTCTAGATCAAGTTTCAGCTAAAGCCTCTAGATTTTTTTCTAGATGAATCAACAAATTTTCTTTGTCAGTTGAACCAGTTTAAGATGGGTTACGTTTTGTCACTTGCAACACAAAGACTTCTGAGATCTGTCTTGTAGTTACCCATTGTATTTCAGTTTGCACTCACCCTAGAAAAATTACATAAGGAGGCTTATTAAATTACACAGAATACAAAAATGAAACAGAGATTAGGACAGCATGATTAAGAAAGGGGCAGGGGTGTGTGTGTGTGTGCGTGTGTGTGTGTGTGTGTGTGTGTGTGTGTGAAGAGAAAACATGTGGATGTGAAAGAGAGCCAGAAATGAGGCTCAGATAAAAATGCTGACTGTGAAGGCTTTGCCCTTGCTCTGGGCAGCCCTGAGAGTTGTTCTAAGCTTCCTAGCATGTAATTCAAAGGAAACAACCTGTTTATTCACCCAGTGCACAGTGTCTTCCAGTTCAATTCCAAGCAATTTCTCAGGAGAACCACAAGTTATGAAAAAGTGAAAGTAAAGGTAAGAGAAAGAAGAATGATCACTTTAGGGTGGAGCAGCCAAGGAAAGCATCCTACAGAAGGTCAGATCTGAGCAGAGCCAGGAGGGAGGGGCTGAGCTGTGAGCAGTTGAGGAGGACCAGCATACCAGGAGGGGGAACAGCATGAGCAAGTTTATAGGTGAAGTGAACATGTGTAAAGGACTGTGAGGAGACCAGCATGGATAAAGGTGAGAAGTTATGGTAAGATGGAATCCGTGATTATTTGAGCACCAGTGTCAAGATGGGGAGCAGGCACACAAACAAAAACCCTACTGTTAAGAGCAGATGTTATCTCAAGCTTATCAAGTGCTCACATTTCTTATATTCTAAAATATAGCCGTGCCAGTAATTTTGGTTTGATAAAAAATGGAAACAGTCTACAAATAAATCTTGACAAAAAATACAACTGAGAATAAACAAACTCCCCTGCAAAAAATAAACAACATATTGAGTTTAATTTTCCTGTTGTGTAAATGAGTCCTTAGGAGTAGTTTAGGTAACTTTCACTCCCTAACTCAGAGAGCGAAGTCTTCAACAAAGCAATTCTCATTGATACCCTGTCAAAATTATGTATCAGAAGTTTCAGTATTATTTTCTTAGTCTGGTACAATGGACAGTGGAAAGTAATAGTAGCATTATTATATGCTCATATGTAATAAAGTCTTATGGTCAACATTCTAACTAGAGTACTCTATTAATTGGTCCTTTCACATAATAAAATTATAATACCCATAAATCACTCAGAAATCATGAATTATCAGTGGTAGTTTGTAAAAGGCATCCACTAAATACTTGTGAATTTCAATTGTATTTTGACTTAATTACCATATGAGCTCTGTGATCTTGAACAAGAGAATTAACCTCTCTGAGCCTTGGGCCTCTCGTTTGTAAATAGGTTCAATAATAAATACTTACCAGGATTTATGAGGATCAAGTGAGAAAATACATAGTAAGGGGCTAGCAGGAGTAATCAATTGAGCGATTACTATGGGCCGAAATCCTAAGGATTTTACGTGAATTATTTCATTTCTCATTAAAATCTGATGAGCTTTTTTTTCCTCTCTATAGATGAGTAAACTCAGACACACAGAGATTTTTATCAACTCAATATCATAATTTAAAAAAGTATGACAGTTATTACTTCTATATTTAAGAGATCACTTTATTATCATTAGCATGCCAAATTAATAAAACTTATTTTACCACTACTTCTAAGGAACCAGAAAAAATATTTACATTAAATGAAATTACTGGTCCTCAAAGAGCTCTTTGAGGTAGCTGAGGTCATATATTATTATCTCTATTTTACAGACAGGCATAAGGAAGTGACAGTAAAATGTACTATTATTATTAAATCAATGCTTTATTATGGGAGAAGCTATCTTCATTATCTGTTTCAATGATTCTCAAACTTTAGTATTTTTAAGAATCACTTTCGAACTTAAAAAATGCAGATGTGTGGACATAATTCTCAGGTTCGGGTCCATTTTAATACAGCACTATGGAAAATTCTGATTTAAGTTGTCCACTAGCCACATTTTATGAAAAACTGACCTGGAGTTCAGTACTGCCTTGAAACCAGGGACTATACACACATGCAGAACAAAAGAACTGAGTGGAAAGAAAAAAAAAAAAAGGAAAAGGAAAGGGATGGAGTGTCTACGTATTGGTTGCCGCCACTGCAACAGTGCCAATTGTTCTAGCGCCCATTCACCCATCCCTCACTCTGGGACCCTGGTCCCTGGTGGCACTGTGGGCTCCCTCTGGGGTGATCATGTGATGTAAAGCCAAGCCAATCAGCACACCAGATTCCTGCTGTGTGCTATGATTGGATCTGCTTTGGTCAGCTTGAACCAATCAGAGAAAAGCACAGGACTCCCCCCCCCCCCCCCACGCCACACACACCTACTGCAAGAAGTGGTCTCTTTTCTGCTATAGTGAGTTTTATGGATGTGAGGGTACTGCCGACATCTTGCCTATTCTTGGAGACTGAGCTTAAAGCTATCATGACAGAATTCAAGGGCTGAAGCTATTGTGTGAGCTTTGAAGCCAGCCGTGCCTGAAATTACCATCTACTTCAGGACTGTTCAGTCTTGTGAACTAGTAAATCCACATGTTGACTTGGTACAGTTTCATGTGCAACCCATAGATACACAGACAATTTCATCAAAACTGAGGGAGGGAAAAAAGGAGGCTGAGAATTACTAAGAAACTTGCCCAAGATCATCCAGCTTGTAAATGGCCAAATTGAGATTCAGTGCTTGGCTGTCTCTAACTCCAAGGACTGAGATCTTAATCACTGCAGTATATCATCTCTAAAATTTTGGGGTGTACTGAGCTACTGTAATTAGGCTTGCTCAGAAAATAAAATACCTTGGAGAATTCACTTTTTCTGGACTTAAACTTCAACTTGACTCCTTTATTGGGGGCAGGTGGATTTATACCACATTAAACCCACCTTTCAATTACTCGTGGTTGGCAGTCACCATTCATCTCTTCCCGTTCTCCAGTAGCTTAACATCTTTTGTGAAGAACCTGAAGTTCTCTTTTAGATCTTGCTGCCTGCAGAGTGCAGGGGATACAAGGGAATGGTAGTGGGGGAGAGGAGGGTGCCTCATCCAAACATTTCAAATGGCATCTTTCCTTCAGTTTCTATCTGCTGACTGGATTGCTGCTCTTCTCCTTTTGTTCAATTCATTTATCATTGCCAGCCTAATACATGCTTGGATTTACATCCAAGTTTCCATTTGTCTAGACAGCAAATTTGCAAGCCAATAGATCTCATGATTTGAGCAGGCTGCGTTGGTACAGACAGACATGGCTTGCTAATGCTCTGGATGCAAAATGCAACATCTGTTTATAATAATGCTTACTACCTCTTGTAGCAGAACCGTTGTAGCTGCAATCTGACAGTTTTAGTCTACACTTAGGTTGTTAAAAAAGGAACTTTTTTTTTTTAATCACCTGGGCATTGTTTTGGACTAGTCAGTATCCTTGATGTCATCTTCAAATATAACAGAATCTTGGTATATTAGTGTCAAAGTGTTTAATATCACAAAAGTGATGATGTTAATAATAACTTAAATGCCAAGCATTTCCTTGTGTATTTTACATGTGTTATCTCATTCATAACAGACCAATAGGAAAGATACTATTATTGCTCCCATTTGATGGTTCAGGAAATAGAGGCTCACAGTGGTTCAGTGACTTTCCAATACTCATGGAGCTAGTGAGTGGTGGAACTTAGCTCAAATCCATGTTTGTTTGACTCTTAAATTTTTAATCATTATATTTGATCTCCAGTCCAGTGGTCTTCAAATTTAGTACATCAGAGTCACCTGGGGGACCTGTTAAAATACAAATTGCTGGGCCCCACCCAGAGTTTCTGATTCAGTAGATATGGAATTTGCCATGATAATTTGCATTGCAAATAAATTCCCAGGTGGTGTTAAGTTTGCTTATCTAATGACTACACTTTGAGAAGCAGTGATCTAGTACAACTGCCTCACTTCGTTGCTATGAAACTGAAACTCAGAAAAGGAAAGAATCTGCTCAAGATGACAGCATATATTAATGGCCAAGAGAACATTTGAATCTAGGTCTTTTGGTGCTCAAGCAAATGGTCTCAAATGTGAGGAAGCCCCTGTCCTCTGTCCCTTTTCCCTTTACAATAAAGAGGTAGATGTCTAAAGTTGCAAATAATAATTCCTCTGGCATGTCCTGATTTATCAAGATGACAGGTATTAATGAATTAGAGTATGGTAACGACCTTCTTGAGCTTTAAATTCCTGTTAACTTGGGGTGATTGATTCTTACTTTGCAGCTATGTCATGAAAGTTGAATATAATTAGTAATTTCCCAAATTGGAATATAAGCTTGATTAAGTCAGTTACTTTGCTTATTTCTTTATTCTCTGCTGCATTCCTATATCCAGGAATGGATTAATAAAAATAAGTACCTCATATACCAGAAGAACTCACAAATACTTTATTTTTATTTTAATATAATAACCACCAAATCAGAGAGAAATAGAAAATTTGAACCGATCTACTAGTAGTACAAAATTTGAACTGGTAATCAAAACACTCTCAACAAACAAAAGTCCAGGAACAGATGACTTTACTGGTGAATTTTACCAAAGAGTTAATACTTATTTCTCTCAAACTATTCCAAAAAATGGAAAGGGAAGGAAAACTTTCAAGTTCATTCTGCAACACTAACATTACCCTGACACTGAAACAGACAAAGATACCACAAAAAGAGAAAACTATAGTTCATAGAGATGAACATAGATGCAAAAATCTTCAACAAAATATTAGCAAACCAAATTCAACAGTACATTAAAAGGATCTTTCACCACGATCAAGCGGGACTTATTCCAGGAATGCAAGGGTTGTTCAATATTCACCAATCAATCAACATGGTATATCACATTAACAATAGAAAGGATAAAAACCATATGATCATTCAATGGAAACAGAAAACTCATTTAACAAAATACAATATCCATTCATGGTAAAAACTCTTGACCAAGTGGGTTTAGAAGAAACCTATCTCAATAACAAAAGCCATATATGAAAACCCACAGCTAACATCCTACCCAGTGGTGAAAAACTGAGAGTTTTTGCTCTCAGATCAGGAACAAGACAAGGATGTCCATTCTTACCATTTTTATTTAACATAGTACTGGAAGTCCTAGACAGAGCAATCAGACAAGAAAGAGAAATAAGACACCCAAATTGATAAGGAAGAAGTTAGACTGTCACTATTTGCAGATGATGTGATACAATATATTAAAAAAATCCCTACAGATTCCATCAAAAAACTGTTAGAACTGATAAATGAATTTAGTGAAGTTTCAGGATCTAAAATGGATATACAGATATCGATCACATTTCTGTACACTAATAATGGAGTAGCAATAAGAGAAATTAAGAAAATTCTTAATTTCGGGCGCCTGGGTGGCTCAGTTGGTTAAGCGACTGCCTTCGGCTCAGGTCATGATCCTGGAGTCCCTGGATCGAGTCCCGCATCGGGCTCCCTGCTCAGTAGGGAGTCTGCTTCTCCCTCTGACCCTCCTCCCTCTCCTGTTCTCTGTCTCTCATTCTCTCTCTCTCAAATAAATAAATAAAATCTTTAAAAAAAAAAAAGAAAATTCTTAATTTCTTAATTAAGAAGAATAAAATACCTAGAAATAAATTTAACCAAGGTGGTGAAAGGTCTGTACTCTGAAAGCTATAAACCACTGATGAAAGTAATTGAAGATGATACAAATAAATGGAAAAGTGTACCACTTTCATAGATTGGAAGAATATTGTCAAAAATGTTCATACTACCCAAACCAATCACAAGATTCAATGCAATTCCTATCAAAATACCAATATCATTTTTTTTCACAGAGCTAGAATAACCCTAAAATTTTTATGGAACCACCAACACCTCAAATAGCCAAAACAATCTTGAGAAAGAAGGACAAAACTGGAGGTATCATAGTACCAGATTTCAAGATATATTACAAAACTAGAGTAATCAAAACAATATGGTACTGGCCCAAAAATGGACATGTAAATCAATGGAAAAGAGAGCATAGACATAGACCCACACCTATGTGGTTAATTACTGTATTTTAAAGGAGGTACGAATATACAGTAGGAAAAAGAGAGTCTCTTCAATAAATGGTGGTGGGAAAACTGGGCAGCTATAGGCAAAAAAACAAACCTGGACCACTTTCCTGCGCCATACACAAAAATAAACTCAAAATGGATCAAAGACCTAAATGTGAGACTTGCAACCATATAACTCCTGAACGGAAACATAGGTAATCTCTTGGACATCAACTTTAGCAGTCTTTCTCTAGGTATGTCTGCTCAGGCAAGGAAACAAAGGCAAAAATAAACTACTGGGACTATACCAGAATAATAGACTGTTGCACAGGAAAGGGAACCAACAACAAAAGAAAAAGGCAACCTATAGAATGGGACAAGATATTTGCAAATAATGTGTCTCTTAAGGGGTTAATAGACAAAGTAGATATAGAACTTACACAACACAAACAAAACAAAATGAAACAAAAACCCAATCTGATTACAAAATGGGCAAAGGACCTGAATAGATATTTTTCCAGGGGAGATATACAGATGGCCAAGAGACACATGACAAGATGCTCAACATCACTCATCATCAGCGAAATGCAAATCTAATGACAATGAGATATCACCTCATACCTGTCAGAATGCCTAGGATCAAAAAGACAAATAACAAGAGTTGGCAGGGATGTGGAGAAAAGGGAACTCTTATACACTACTGGTGGGAATGCAAACTAGTGCAGCCACTGTAGAGAATAGTACAAAGGTTTATTTAAAAATTAAAAATAGAAATACCTTATGACTCAGTAATTCCACTACTATTTATGCAAATAAAACAAAAACACTATTTTGAAATGATATATGCACCTGCCATGAACATATGCAACGTCATTTATAACAGCCAAGACATGGAAGCAGCCCAAATATCCATTCATAAGTGAATGGATAAAGAAGATATACCATATATTTCACGATCTCTCTCTCTCTCTCTCTATATATATATACACACACACACACATCTTTATTTGGAAGATATATCTTATATTCTGTTGTGTATATATATATATATATACATATTTACACTATCTATATAAACATAAATATATATTATCTATTAAGATATGCCATATATTCTGGTGTGTGTGTGTGTATATATATATATATATAACACATATATATATATATAATAGAATATTACTCAGCCATAAAAAGGAATGAAATCTTGCCATCTGTGACAACATGGATAGACCTAGAAGGTATTAATAAGTGATGTAAGTCAGACAGAGACAGACATATACCCTATGATTTCACTTAGAAGTGGAGTCTAAGAAACAAACAAACAACAACAAAACAAAAGAACAAACAGACTCTTAAATACAGAGAATATGCTGGTGGTTGCCAGAGAGGAGGTGGGTGGGGAGAATGGGGGAAGTATGTGAAAGGGATTAAGAGATACAGAATTTCAGTTATAAAATAAGTCACAGAAATGAAAACTAGAGCATAGGGAATGTAGCCCGTCACACTGTAATAACATCGTCTGGTGACAGATGGGGACGACACTTATAGTGGTGAGCACTGTGTACTGGATAGAATTATCAAATCAATATGCTGGACACCTGAAAATAATATAACATGGTGTGTCAATTATATGTCAATAATAAATTAAAAAATATCACCACCATTACCATCATCATCATCAATTTACAGAATCTACTGATTCATTTCCTATCCTATTTTCTCCTTTTCAGATTTTTTACACTCCCTTTACCTGCCAAGCTCTATCATATTTCCTGGTAATGATGTTTCCATTTTATGGCTTCTGAAAAACATGCCAGATGTTAAGTTTGTTTTTTTTTTTTTTCTGTTATTCTTTCAGCAAATTCACATTGCAGCCATTGATGTCCTGTTTTCAAATGGGGAGCTCTAAATTACTGCAAACATTATGCCCTGGCTGCGTCTTAAATCTTTTCCAGCTGCTGGCTTTGAAGAGAGTATGGCCATTAGTCATTTGGGACGTATTTTAACCCTTTGGGTAACAGTTAGACATCTACTCCTACAGTGTTGGAAGTGGATCTCCCACTGCCCCATAGAAAATTCTCTCCTGCCTCAGTAAACAGTTGGGCAAACAAGAAAGAGACTACTGAATTTATTCTGTAGACATTCTTCAAGCCTAAAATGGTCTGGCACTAAATATCCATGCTGCTTGTGAAAGGAAGCAACCATGTGCACTCGTGTAAGATACAGTTTTGAGCAATGGACAGTTTCTAGACGAAAACAGTGAAAGAGGCAGAGAAATGTTCCACTAGCTACAGACCTATGGTTCCCAACCCCGGTTGCATTATATTTTCATAAGGAGAACATTTTAGAAATCCTGAAGCATAGACACCTTTCACGACTATTTCAGTCAGACCCCGTGAGGGTTGGGTTATAGGCCTCCGCAGTTCTGAAGAGCTTTCTGGTTGTCCAGTTCCCTCCAAGGACCAGTGCAGAGTGTGTCAGAAGTTTTTCATTGGTCCTCAACATAATGAGAAAAATCATGTCAAAGTAGCAGAGTTTTCATAATCCAAATTTTGTGGTTTAATAAAGACTGTCCTTTATTCTGATAGCAGCCATCCTCCCGTGCAATACTTGAGAAAATCTTTAACCATCATGGACTAAATAAAATGCTGCTACAACTAGGCTTGTAGCAGGCTACATACCCTGAGAAGAAGCGAGATTGTAATCAAGGTCTGTAATTTAGAACATCTGCCCTTCTGGCTTCAATCTGGGGCTCCCGTTTAAATCAGTGCTGTTTTCTCTGTTTGGAACAGAGGCATTTGACAATCTCAGTATGCAATGCCTGTGTCTCCCCATCAGCCATCAGGAAGGAGTCTCCTGTAGGCTCATTTTCATGTGCTCTGGAGGTGTCTGTTTCTTTGAGGGGCACCCCCACTCTCCCAACATCAATTTCATGTATGACCCAGCCTATACTTCAAATCAAATTTCCTAGACAAATACTCTTCATATTCTGAAAATCTGTATGCTTACATGTGTGCAATGCATTAAAAGACATATAAAGAACAACTTCATTTTATTATACAGATTACGTTCTTCCTGTTTTTTTTTTTTTAATATTTTATTTATTTGACAGAGAGAGAGACAGCAAGAGAGGGAACACAAGCAGGGAGAGTGGGAGAGGGAGAAGCAGGCTTCCTGCCGAGCAGGGAGCCCGATGTGGGTCTCGATCCCAGGACCCTGAGATCATGACCTGAGCCGAAGGCAGACGCTTAACGACTGAGCCACCCAGGCACCCCTCTTCCTGCTTTTTTTAAAAAAATGATAGCAATAGTGACTGTAGCTTCAACAAATTATACATTTCTGTGATAAAATTAAAATCTTGGTAATGCTCTTTGGGGAAGACTCACTAATTTATCTTTAGTTGTAGTGGGTTGTGTAATGCAAAAGTCTGGGATACCACACTTTGGGATAGAAAGTATCCAAAACATGTTAACTCTCACTATTATTGTTTTGCTAGAGAACAGTGATGGCTGTTTACTATTCAAATCTGCTTCTTAGAGAGGTTTCCCCTCTTCTCTTGGGCCACCAGAAACTAAGAGACAAACAGCCTTTACCTTACAAGTTTCCATTTCATACAATTCTGAGGACTCAAACCAGTTCTGTTATAACTAAGTTCAGGTATCAAATGGTAAGAGATAAATATGTGCCTTGTGAGAAGGACATTCTTGCTGCAGCCTTGAACAGCTCCTGAAAATGCAATCTTTCCCTCCTAGGACTTCCTGTACACCTGATCAGTCCCCTTGGCTGGCATTTATCACTTGCTTGCTGGAGTTATATGTAATTATGTACAAACAGATCTTGGCATCATTGTGAATTTAACATTTTCAGTTTCAACTCTTTGTAAGTGACCCTGAAAGCTCCATAATTTGTAAAATTTGTCATACTGTTGTGGTATGAATTTAAATCACACTCACTTTGAGCTAGTGTAAAAAAAAGTGAATAGCCTGGACAAATACCCAGCATCTCCCCCTCAATACAGCTCTGTTGTTCTCATTTGCCATTTGTATAAGATCAAAATTAAGAATATTTTAGTGAAAATTGTAATAGTAATTAACTGGTGGTATAAGGCTGTTTGTAGAAAAGGTTTGACAGAAATGAGACTCAGAAGAAATAATAACAAAAGATAGCATTAGGTTCTTACTGTCTGCCTAGCACCACAAAAAAAGCTTTATATTCCTGATCTCACCGGACCCTCGCAACCCCATAGTTAAGTTATATTATTAAATTCATTTAATGGAAGAGGAGAATAAAGCTCAGAGTGTTTGATTTAAAGTGAGAGAGGCAGAGCCAAGATAGGAGAAAAGGTACGTCTAACTCCCAAATATGTACCTTTTGTCCCCTTTTCCTCCCTTGTAAAAAATTTAGATATAAGCTACATATAACATTATGTTAATTTCAGGTGTACAACATAGTGATATGATATTTGTGTATATCATGAAATGAGCACCATAGTAAGTTAACATCCGTCACTACACAGTTACATTTTTTTTTCTTGTGATGAAAACTTAAAATCTACTCTCTCAGCAACTTCCACATGCACAGTACAGTATCAGTAACCAAAGTCACCCTGCCATACATTACATCTCCATGCCTTACTTATAACTCCAAGTTTGTACTTTTTAACCCCCTTCGCCCATTCCACTAACACTCTTGCCCCGGCAATCAACCTGTATTCATAAGCTTGCTTTTTTGGTTATGATTTCATTTTCTTCAACTTAGTTTGAAGAAAATAGCAGTATATTAGTTTCAGGTGTACAATATAATGATTCAATATTTGTACTTATTTGGAAATAATCACAAGAAATCTAGTTAATATCCATCACTATACACAGTCACAGATTTGTGCATGTGTGTGTGTGATGAGAACTTTCGATGAGTACTTTTAAGTTCCTAGTGGTCTCAGTTCTACTCACCTTGCCATCACTCCACATGATTTTTTATATTCTTTCTATGTTGTAAGTTCTATTTGGCCATGAGTTTTACTTTATTCATATATTCCTTGGAACACATAAACCAAAACTTCTGCTGTAGCAGGATTTGTTGAATACAGATGGATGGGTGAATACAAAAATGAATAATGCATTTGTTAATTTCATTCACGTGCCTTCTCTTTACTTCATCAGCAGAAATTGAATGAGAAAAAATATCCTTCCATGTGTATTTATTCCATGTTCTCCAGTAATGCTACAGAAATTCTAAATGTTGAATAAAAAGAAAGTCCTTTGTATTTAAGGGGCTCCCAGGTCAAAGAAAGTAATGAAACATTTCCTTTACCAAAGACATTAAACATTGTAGAGTCAACCTCTACAGTTCATCCAGTTGTGTTCCAGTGTCATTTATAGATTTTCAAGGGAGGGCTGACTTGAAATCAGTAAGTACCAGGAAGGTCCTGCCTACTTCACTTGGAGAATAAAGAAACATCTTATTCTTTCATGATAAACTCAAAGCCCCTAAAATAACACATAATTTTTCCATCTGTGTATTAATCAGCGTTCTCCAGAGAAACAGAACCAAGAGGAGCTATATATAGATATAGATATCTAGATACAGATATATAGATATGAAGAAATTTTTTTTTAAGGTTTTATTTATTTGACAGAGAGAAAGACAGCCAGAGAGGGAACACAAGCAGGGGGAGTGGGAGAGGCAGAAGCAGGCTTCCCGCGGAGCAGGGAGCCCGATGCGGGGCTCGATCCCAGGACCCTGGGATCATGACCTGAGCCGAAGGCAGACGCTTAACGACTGAGCCACCCAGGTGCCCCTAGATATGAAGGAATTTATTATAGGGATTGATTTACATGGTTACAGAGGCTGAGAAGTCCCATGATGAGCCATCTGCAAGCTGAGGAACCAGGAAAGCCAGTGATGTAGTTCAGTCTGAGTCTGAACTCTAAGAACGAGGGGAGCTGATGGTGTAAGCCCAAGTCCAAAAGCCCAAGAACCACAATCACCAATGTGTAAGGGCAGGAAAAGATGAATGTCTCTATTCAATCAGAGAAAGCAAAAATCACCCTTCCTCCTCCTTTTTTTCTACTCGGGCTTTCAACAAATTGGGTGATGCCCACCCATACTGATGAGGATGACCTTCTTAATTTAGCTTACAGATTCAGATGCTAATCTCTTCCAGAGACATCCTTACACATACATGCAGGTATCTGGGCATTCATTACCCACTCAAGGTGACTTGTAAAATTAACCATCACAAACTTCACATATTGCCATGGAAATAATTAGAGAGTTATTTGTTTTTAATTGTAATAAATGGCAAGAAGGAGAAGGACAGAGGGCTATGAGGACACACAGCAGGCAGATAAACCTTACTGGGGGGACCTCTGGACAAGCTCCCTCAGGAAATGATACGTGAACTGAAACTGAAAGAGGAGGAAAGATACTAAATTAATATCTAATTTAGATATTTTCTAATATCTAAGTTAGAAAATTAATTCAATATATGTGGGAGTTGAGTACTCAAAACAGGAAGAAGTTCCCAAAGCAGGTGGAACAGCGTGTGTAAGGGTTTAAAGCAGAAAGGATCAGGAAACACGTGAAGAATTGAGAAAAAAAATGTGGGTGAATTTTGGTGATTGAAACCTTAAAGAAATCTGAGTAAGATCCGCAGTTCAGTTTGTAGTGTTGTACCAATGTCAGTTTTCTGGTTTTGATGAAGTATTATAATTATGGAAGATATCATTAGAGGAACCTGGGGGAAGCATTCATAGGAACTTTCTGTGCTATTTTTTCAACTTCTTGTGAGTCTGAAATGAATTCAAAATAAAATGCTTTCTTAAAAAAAGAGAACATTTGGAAAATGACCTCTGGAACTCAGCTTGAAAGTGGAACCTCAAGTTCATGGGTACCAATAAAACTACGCATGTCACAACATTCTCAAATGTATTGACTGTATTCTTTTGAAATGTGGAGTGTTGCCTTAAATTACTGGTACTGCTTCACATCTGACATATCTCCCCCAGGCATTCACAACAGTCCTCTTTAAAGCAAACAGTAAGCAGGATTCTAGACAGACCAAGATGAGAATTAGCTGTCTACTTCTCTATCTTCAAATGTCAGCACTCTACTGTGGAATATAGGACATGTAGGCACTTACACTTCTATGAACAGAGGCTCAGAGAAAGTAACTGCATCAAGTTGCACGACAATCTAAGGAGAAGGTGCTCAGGGAAGGCCAAAAGAACACTGTGTAACAGCTACAGTGACAACCATGCTTACTTCTAGATACAATTTTTTATCAGTCTAGTGCTGGTTACAGAACATAAGACATGGAACCAGGGAACCCTGGACATTAAGCCTCATAAATTGCTAGAACTGAGCTAGGATTGACTTACTGTCAATAACACAATTGTCATTTCTCTGAAATAAATGTGGCATTGAGCACTCACATCTAATTAAGTCATTCCTCTGCTCAAAATTCTGCAGCTGTTTCCTGTTGCTCGCAGGATTAAATACAATTTCCTTGAGAAGATGTTTGGTTCCTCCATGATTCAGCCACAGTCTAGTTTTCTAACCTCATTGCTTTTTCTTACATTCCACTTTGATCAAATTCTTGCACTGATCTTGAAAGATGCTGAGCTCCTTTATGCCTCCAAGCAATTAAGTGTGTTTTCTTAATTTTTGTGTCTTGAAACTTACTGTGTCTGTGAAGCTTTCTTTTACCTTGTCCAAACTCAGGGACATCTTCCTTATATTCTCATCCATCCTGTAAGTAGCTACATTGCGGCAACTGTGAATCTGTATTATAATGTGCTGTCTGTCCACTAAGCTGCAGACTTCTTTTTTTTTTTTAAAGATTTTTTTAATTTATTTATTTGAGACAGAGAGAATGAGAGAGAGAGAGCACATGAGAGGGGGGAGGGTCAGAGGCAGAAGCAGGCTCCCTGCCAAGCAGGGAGCCCGATGTGGGACTGGATCCAGGGACTCCAGGATCATGACCTGAGCCGAAGGCAGTCGCTTAACCAACTGAGCCACCCAGGTGCCCGAAGCTGCAGACTTCTTGAGGACCAAGTTCTTTCTTTCTGGTGTCTTCAATACCTAGAAGCCTGCCTGACACAGTGTAGGTTTTAATTAAAAAACTGATGAATGAGTGAAAACACAATCTATGGAGTGATAGTTGCCTTAATTAAAAGAAAAAAATGTTATAATGGCTTCTAATAAGAATCATCAATATTAGTACAAAGCAATTTATGTCCATAACTCTAGAACATCAATAAGAAATCAGATTGTGGTTGCTCCAAGTGAACTTGCCTGCCATCATATCCCATGAATGTTGGTTAGGGAAACCACATGGTTAAAAAATACTATCTACTTCAAAAGTACATAAGCAGAATTCTTATGATACCAGAATTCATATATGACACCATTTTTTTAAATAGCTAATTCCTCCTTACTTGGCTGCTCTATCATGGAGCTATAGGTATTTGTTTTCTATTTTAATGAAATTATTTTTGATGATAATAGTTTTTTTCATTACCTTATGAAAACTTTTGGTGAAAGGACAATGATTTTAGGGGAAAAAAATGCCAAAGCCTATAATCCTTTTAGGGAAATGCTTACATAAATTTATTTCCTTTCTCAGGTCATAATTGCAATATATACCAATTCTAGAAAGGACTTAGCAAGAACAAATATATGAAAGTGGCATGTAAAAAGAAGCTATAACACTGTATGATCTGAGGCTTGCAAAAATATCCCAGGTACTGCAAAATATTTCGAAATATCCCCAAATAAAGGTTTTATAAATATTCCAAAGTGTTCCAAAATATTCCACAGAGAACAAAAAAGAGGGAGATTGAAGAAGTAATATATCTCAACACTGATAATAACTGATAACTGATAATACTGAAGAATCAAATTGAATTCACTGATTTAAACACTTACATGATAGGATTCAAATAGATATTTTTGAAATTTATAGTCCAATTTAATTAAATAGACATTTGTGCCAATTGCATGACAGATGATTTATTAACTATTGGGATATTGTGATCAATAAACACAGACCTGCCTTTAAGAGGCTCACAGTCTGGAAGGAAGCAGAACATGCATGCAGACAATTTCCATGGAATTCTATGCACTTGGATGCGAATGCCATAACATTAAATTATTAGCTGTGTGACTTGCTGGTTTATTTACCTGGAGAAGGTAAATAATACCGGC